>NC_133924.1:576325-739458 GCF_964199755.1 Larus michahellis
GGACACCCCCCCCGCAAAAACCGGGGGGGGGGATTGGGGTTGTGTCTCCTGTCAACACCCTAAAAGCCCCCCCCCTCCAAAATGATCCAGGGGGTGGGATTTTGGGGTGACGCCCCCCCCCCAAAAAAAACAGGGAGGATAATTTTTAGGGTGCCCCCCCCCCCACTCAGGAGGGTGATTTTCAGGGTGCTGCCCCCAGCCCACCGCGGGGGTGGGGGGGGGGATTTTAGGATGGGCCCCCCCCCACCAAATCCGGGGGGGGGGGTATTTTAGGGTGCCCCCCCCCTCCCCGCCCTGGGGGGGGATGATTTGGGGGTGCTGCCCCCCCCGTGCCAAAACCCAGGGGGTAATTTTGGGGTGCCTCACCTCGGCAGAAGGGGGGGGGGGTTATTTAGGCTGCCCCCCCCCGGGTGCCCCCCCAGGTGAGCAGCCCGGAGAAGCCCCCGGCCGTGGTGGCCAAAGTGCTGCGGAAACACGGGCAGGACCCGGCGGCCGCCCCCCACTTCCAGCTGCTCCAGCTGCTCCCCGACAACCGAGGTGGGCTTTTTTCCGAAGGGGGGGGCACCCCAACCCCCCCCCCTCGCCAAACACCCCCCTTCACCCTTTTTACCCCCCCCCCAGAGCTGATTTTCCCCCCTCCGCCAACGTCTTCTACGCCAGGAGCGGCGCCAGCCTGGATTTCGCCCTGCGGCCGCTGCCCCCCGGCGGGGGGGAGGCGGGGGGGGGGACGGGGCACGGGGGGGGGACGACGGGTTTTGCGGCCCCCCCTCCTCAGCCCCCCGGGGGGGCGGGGGGGGGCCGGAATTCAGCGCCACCTTCCCCAAAATCAAAGCCACCGGCCGCAAAATCACCCGCGCCTTCTTTTAGGGGTGTAACACACACACACACCCCCGCTCCCCCCCCCGGAAAAATATTAATAAACTGGGGGGGCGGGGCGTGTGTCCGTCCCCCTGTCCCCCCCCCCCCCGACACTATGGCAATAAAGACACTATGGGGGGGGGGTGCGACGGCTGTAGAGTCTTTTGGGGGGGTTTAATGGGGAGTTTTGGGGTGCAAAGGCGTTGGGGGGGGGTTGGGGGCGGGCCCCCGGGGCGGGCACCCCCCACCCCCCCAAAACGTGATTTCTGGGGGGGGTCCCGCGACAGGGCTGCGACACTACGGCAATAAGGACACTATGGGGGGGCGCGGGGGCAGGAAATGACGCCTGTAGAGTCCTTTGGGGGGGATTTTTGGGGTGCAAAGGGATGGGGGGGGTTGGGGGTGGGGCCCCCACCCGAAAAAAAGTGATTTTGGGGGGGGGGGGAGGGGGGAGTCCCATGACAGGGCTGCGACACTATGGCAATAAGGACACTATGGCGGGGGGACACACATGACAGCTGTAGAGTGTTTCGGGGGGGGGTTAATGGGGAGTTTTGGGTGCAAAGAGGTGGGGGGGTTGGGGGGGGTTTGGGGCCCCCCCCCCCAAAGAAAAAGCGATGGGGGGGCCCTACTCTGGGGCTACAACCCGACGGTAATAAAGACACCGCAGAGGACACGACGCCCATGGAGCGTTTTGGGGGGGGGTGGTGTGTTTAATCGGGATTTTTGGGGTGGGGGTATGGGGGGGGGGTTAGGGGTGTGTCGTCGTCGTCCCCCCCCCCCCCCAAAAAAAATCAAGCGGGGGCCTTGCCCTGCGCCCGCTGGAGCTCCTGCTGCAGCCGCCCCAGCGTCTCCCGCTGCTGCTCCGAGCGTCGCTCCAGCTCCTGCATCTGCTGCTCGTAGCGTTTGCTGCCAAATCGGGGGGGGGGGATGGACACGCACGATGGTTTTTAGGGTTGGGGGACACCTACCCGCCCCCCCCCCCCATCCAAAACGGTACCCACATCTCCCCGGTGATGTACTCCAGGCGTTTGGCCACCGTGGTTTTGGCTTCTTCCATCTCCTGCTTCACCAGCACCGGCCCCATCAGCTTGAAAATGGTGTTGGTGGCGTCCAGCAGCTCCAGCTCCTGCGGGGGGGGGGGGAAATGGGGTGGGGGGAATTTGGGGGGGGTGTCTATGGGGTGCGGGGAGCCCCATTTTTTTTTTGGGGGGGGGGGTGGTGGTGTGTGTTCCTCCCCACCTCCTTCACGATGTTGTTCTCCGTCAGCTGCGCCTCCAGCTTCTGCCGCGCCGTCACCGAGCGGCTCAGGTCTGGGGGGGGCACCAGAAAAAAAGGGGGGTGGTGGTCAGTCCGTGTCGTCCCCCCCCCAAAAACAAGGAGGGCACCCACTCCAAAAGGGGGGATCGACCCCCCAAAAAAAGGGGGACCTCACCCCCATAAGAGGGGTTCACCCCCCCCAAAAAGGGGCTGTGACCCACTGAAGAAAGGGGGGGGGCAGCCCCCCCCGCCAAAAAGAAAGGGGGGGTGTCACCCCCGCCCCAGAAAAAGAGGGATCACCCACCAAAAAACGTGGGGGTCAACCCCCTAAAAAAAAGGGGGTTCACACCCCGAAAAAGGGGGGGGGTGTCACTCAGCACCACCCCCCCCCATGGTTCCGGCACCCCAAAAGGGGTCCCTGCGGCACCCCCCGGGGGAGAGCAGGGAAGGTGGGGGCGCTGGGGGGCAAAGGGGGGCTCGGGGGGGGGGATGTGGGGCACAGAGGTGGGCGAGAGGTTTGGGGGGGCTGGGGGGGTTATGGGGTGTAAAGGGGGGGGTTATGGGGTGTAAGGGGTGGGCTATGGGGTGGGGGGGGTTATGGGCTGCAGGAGGGGGCTATGGGGTGCGGGGGGGGGGTCTATGGGGGGGTGGGTCTATGGGGTGTTTGGGGGGGTATGGGGTGCAAGAAGGGATCTATGGGGGGTGTGTGGGAATCTATGGAGTGCGGGGGGGTCACGGGGGGGGCAGGGGGGCCGTACCCTTCTGGAGCTGCTGGTATTTCTCCAGCTCCCCCTGCAGCTTCTTCTGGATCTGCTCCGCCATTGGGGGGGGGGGGGGGGGGCTGGGGGGGAGCAGCGGGGAGGTTGGAGGGCAGGGGGGGCATCCCCACCCCACGGAACCCCCCCCTAAAGCCCAGGACAGCCCTGTGCCCCCCATGGGGGGGGGGGCTGCACCGCAGAGAGCCCCCCCCAACCTCACAGAGGGCCCCCCCCCCGGCCCCGACCCCCATAGGAGCCCCCCAGGACCCCAGAAGGCCCCCCCCCCCATCCCACAGGCCCCATAAGAGCCCCAAGCCCCACCCCCACGACCCCCCCCACCCCCATAAGGGCCCGCAGACCCCTTAGAACCCCCCCGGCCTCCGAAAGCCTCCACCCCCCCAATAAGACGCCCCCCCTCGACCCCCATAAGGGCCCTCTACACCACCCAGGGCCCCCCCAAACGCCCCCCCACCCCCCACCCCACAGGGCCCCTCCAGACCCCCATGGGCCTCCCCCAGACCCCCCGACCTCGATAAGGCCCTCCCAGGCCCATAGAGCCCCCCCACCCCACAGCTCCCCCCCCCCGCAACCTCTACGGGGCCCCCCCACGCCCCCATAAGGCCTCTCCACACCCCCGTGGTCGCCCCGACAGCCCACGGGGCCCCCTTAGACCCCCCCCCACAGACCCCCACGGGTCTCCCACAGACCCCCCCCAGCCCCATAGAGCCCTACGAACCCCATCCCGATCCCGACCCCGACAGGGCCCCCCCCAGCCCCACAGAGCCCCCCAGACCTCTCCGCTCGCCTCACGCAGGAACCGCTTCCGGTCACGCCCACCCCACGCCGACCACGTGACGCGACGCTGCCCCTCCCCGCGCGTGCGCAATCGGCGCTCCGGCGGCCCCTCCGTGACCAGACCACGCCCCCTCCGCACCACGGCCACGCCCCCTAAACCGGCGCCGCGCCCTCTCAGCCAATAGCGCACTGTCTTCAGCCGAGACCACGCCCCGCGCCAGGCCCCCTCTGCGCTATACGCCACGCCCACACAACTTAGCCACGCCCCCTAGTCCAGGGCCGCGCCCTCTCAGCCAATAGCGCGCTGTCTTCAGGCGAGACCACGCCCCCTCCGCGCGCAGCGCCCCGCCCCTTCCGCGTCCTCCCGGCCTCCCCCCGGCGCGCCGCGCATGCGCGCAGCCGCTTTTCCCGCGCAATCGGCGCCCACGCGTGTCTTCCCGCGTCCGCGGGCCCGGGGGGGACACACGGACCGACCCCCCCCGCCCCCCTCCCCGGTGATGTGGCGGCGGCGGCGGCGGCGGGCGGGGCGTTGGGCCGGGCGGGGGGCGGTGCTGGCGCTGGCGCTGGTAGGGCTGGGGCTGGCGGGGGGGGGCGGCGGGGAGGAGCTGCTGTCGGCGGCGCTGGCGGCCTGGGGGGGGGGCGACGACTGGGGAGAAGCGGGGGGGACGTCGAGGCGGGGGGTGGCAGCTGGGGGGGGTGGGGGGCGGCCGGCCTGGCAGCGTGGGGGGGGGTTGCAGCTCGGGGGGGGCCTGGAAATGGATGGGGGGCTGCAGGCGGCGGGCGGGGGGTGACGAACGGTTCCAGCCTTGCTGGGGCGGTAAATGATGGGGGGGCTGCGGACTGGTGGGGGGTGCAAACTGGGGGGGAACTTCAAAATCGGGGGGGCTTCAAGCCGGGGGGGGGACGACGGGAAGGCCGCAGACCTCGCTGGGGGTGCAAAGGCCGGGGGTGGCGGGGGGGCGCGATGACATCAGCGCGGCCGACGGTGACATCAGCGCCGGGGGGGACGCCTGGCCCCGCGGCGGTCCCCCCCCTTCCTCCTCCTGCCTTCTCCCCCCCCTGCGGCCCGACCCCCCCTTCCTGCTGGTGCTGGTGCCCAGCGCCCCCTCCCACGCCGCCCGCCGCCAGGCCGTGCGCGACACCTGGGGGGGCAACGCCACGGCCCCCCACCCTGGGGCCGGGGGGGGGCTCCCCACTCGCACCCTCTTCGTGCTGGGGGTGCCGGGGGGCCGGAGGAGCAGGAGGCGCTGGGGGCCGAAGCCCGACGTTTCGGGGACCTGCTGCAGGGCCCCTTCCCCGACACTTACCCCGGCCTCGTCCGCAAGACGCTGCTGCTGCTGCGCTGGGCGGCCGCCCGCTGCCCCGCCGCCCCCTTCCTCCTCAAGGCCGACGACGACGTCTTCGTCAACCTGCCGGCCCTAACGAGCTACCTGGCGGGGGGCCGCCACCCCCGCCGCCTTTACCTGGGGGCGGGTGCACTGGTGGGTGCGCCCGGATCGGGACCCCCGGGGTCGCCACCACGTCCCCGTCGCCCTTTACCCGGCCGCCGCCTTCCCCCCTTACTGCAGCGGCACGGCCTACGTCCTCTCGCGGGCGGCGGCAGCGGCGGTGCTGGCGGCCGCCCCCCACGTCCCCCCCGTCACCCCCGAGGACGTCTGGGTGGGCCTGTGCGCCCGCCGCGCCGGCGTGACCCCCCGGCACTCGGCGCGCATGGGGGGCTCGGCGCGCTTCCCCCCCGACGGGTGCTGCTACGGGGAGGTGATGTTCAGCGCCCACCGCGCTGGGCCCCGGCGAGCTGCGGGGGGTCTGGGGGCTGCTGCGGGGGGGGCGGGGGTGCAGCGGGCTGCAGCGGGTGCTGGGGGTGCTGCGCTGCCGGCTGATGGCCGCCGCCGAGTGGCTCTGGGGGTGACGGCGGGGACGGGACAAGGGGGACAGGGACGCTGCGGGGGCTGCGGCAGCCCCGGTGCGGAGGGGACGAGGACGTCGCAGGGTTGGGACGGGGGGGGGGGGGGCCGCAGGACCTCCGGCGGCCCTGGGCCACAGCGGGGACGAGGAACATTGCAGGGGATGCAGCGTGCTGAGGGACTGGCATGGCGCAGCGGGGATGGGGACATCGCATGGGGCTGGGTGGCCTCCAGCAGCCCCGGGCCACAGCGGGGACGAGGACGTCGCAGGGGCTGCAGCACGCTGAAGGACTGGCACTGGCGCAGCGGGGACGAGGACGTCGCAGGGGGCTCCGGGAACTGCAGTGGGGATGGGACGCGGCCTCTGGAAGCGGCAGCGGGGACGAGGACGTCGCAGGGGCTGCAGCGCGCTGAAGGACTGGCACCGGCGCAGCGGGGACGGGGACGTCGCATGGGGCTGCAGGTGTTCGAGGGGCTGCAGCGTCCCAAATGACCCGCCCCGGCGCAGCGGGGACGAGGACATCGCAGGGGGCTCCGGGAGCTGCAGGAGCCCCAGGACACAGCGTCTGGAAGCAGCGACCCCAGCGCAGCGGGGACGAGGACATCACAAGGGCTGTGGCGTCCCCAGTGACCAGCCGCGGCGGGGACAAGGACATCGCAGGGGCCACGTGGCCTCCAGCAGCTCCAGGCCACAGCGGGGACGGGGACGTCGCGTGGTTGAGGGGCTGCGGCGTCACAAATGGCCTGTCCTGCTGCAACGGGGACGAGGACGTCGCAGGGGGCTGCAGCGTCCCCCCGGCCCCGTGCAGCGGGGACGCCGCCATCACGGGGGGGACGACGCCATCACGGGGGACGACGCTGCAGCGCTGCCCGCGTGGCACCGGGCAATAAAGGCCCCGGGGCTGGTGCCACCTGCGGTGGCCCCTGGCTTGGGGACAACAGGGACAGCAGGGAGTGTGTGGGGGGGGTGTCAGAGAGGCTTTAATGATGGGGGGGGGGGGCGGGGTTGGGGGGCCCTGGGGGTCCCCAGAGTCGTGGGGGGGGGGGGGGGGGACAGACACTAAGGACCCCCAGAGCGGGCTGGGGACAGACAGAGGTTGACGTATTGGGGACCCCCGTAGTGGGGGGGGGACGGGGGGGGGGGGACACGGCAACACACACTGACACATTGGGGACCCCCGGAGGGGGGACACACACACACTCTGGGGACCCCCAGGGGGTGTGTGGGGGGACACTGGGGATCCCCAGGGCTGGGGGGGGGGGGGGAGGACACTCTGGGGACCCCCATTGTATGTGGGGGGGGGAGGCATTGGGGACCTCCAGGGTTGGGGGGGGGGACACACTCTGGGGACCCCCAGGGGGTGTGTGTGGGGGACACTGGGGATCCCCAGGGTTGGGGGGGGACACTCTGGGGACCCCCACTGTATTTGGGGCGGGGGGGGGGTGGACACACATTTGGGACCCCCAGGGCCGGGTCAGGGGGGGGAACATGACACTGGAGACCCCCAGAGTGTGTTCGGGACGCTCTGGGGACCCCCGGTGGGGGGGGGGAGGGTGTGTGTAACGGCGGGATGGACACCAGGGACCCCCATAGGGGATCCCCCCCTCCAAAAAAAAAAATAAATTATTTCTTGAAGCGCTCGAGCGCCCCCCGCTTGGCCCGGGGGAGCGACCCCCCCACACCTTCCTCCTCCTCCTTCTTCTTCTTCTTCTTCCTCTCCTCCTCCTCCCGCTGCTCCACGCTCTGCCGGATGACGGCCTGGGGGGGGGGGACAACAGAATAAGGCAGGGTGGCCCCCCCCCCCTCCAAAAAAATAATAATGGGGGTGTGGGGGGGTCCGCAGGCCGTACCCGCTGCTCCTGCTGCTGCACCTTCCTCTTGCGCTGCAGGACGCCGCTGCCCTTGGCTCGCCGCCGCGGCTGGAACTTGCCCTTGGCCTGGGGGTCGAAGCCCTTTTTTTTTTTGGGGGGGGGGTGGGGGGGGGGGAGGTGGGTTAGCAGGGTCTGTACCTCGAAAAGGACACTGCGTCGTGTGTCCCCCCCCCAAAAAGACCAGAGTTACCAGGCGCTGGATGCGCTCGTCCCGCTTCTGCTGCAGGCTGGCCGTGTCCACGCGCCCCAGCAGCCCCGGGTCCAGCGTGATCAGCTCCGCCGGGATCTGGGGGGGGGGGGCAAAGAAAAATAAAAATATGGGGAGGGGGAAGGGGTGTAAGAGGTTTTGGGGAGGGGGGGCAGGTGCATGGGGTGGTGGTTGTTTTTTTTTTCAGGGGGGTGGTGCTGTTTAGGGGGGCTTTGCAGGAGTTTGGAGGGGTGGGAAGCAGGTCTGGGGGGTCAGAAGCGGGTTGGGGGGGTCAGAAGCAGGTCTGGGGGGGGTCAGAAGTAGGTGGGGGGGGCAGAAACAGATTTGGGGGGTCAGAAGCAGATCTGGGGGGGGGACAGCAGGTTGGGGGGGTGTTTCCATTTAGGGGGGGTTTGTAGGAGTTTGGGGGGGTGGGAAGCACTTTTGGGGGGGCAGAAACAGGTCTGGGGGGGTCAGAAGAGGGTTGGGGCGGTCCGAAGCAGGTCTGGGGGGGGACAACTGCATGTTTTTTGGGGGGGGGGGGGGGCATTGCAGGAGTTTGGGGCAGTGGAAAGCAGGTCTGGGGGGGGTCAGAAGCAGATCTGGGGGGGGACAGCAGCTTGGGGGGGGGGGTGTTTCCATTTGGGGGGGGTTGCAGGAGTTTGGGGGGGGTGGGAAGCAGTTTTTGGGGGCAGAAACAGGTCTGGGGGGGGGCAGAAGCAGATCTGGGGGGGGCAGCAGGTTTGCGGGGGGGGCAGCTGCATGTTTTTGGTGGGGGGGGCAGCTGCACTTTTGGGGGGGGTCAGCAGTGATTTGGGGGGGTCAACCGCACTGTGGGGTGGTCAGAAGTCGGTTGGGGCGGGGGGGGGGGGAGGAGCATTTTTGGGTGCCCCCCCCAGCAGTTTGGGGCGGGGGGGGGGGGGGGGCGTGTGCGTCCAGCTACACTTTAGGGGGGGGTGAGGAGTGATTTTGGGGGGGGGGGGGGTCAGCAGCAGTTTTGGGGGCGGGGGGGAAGACAGATGCACTTTTGGGGACACACCCCCCCCCAGCCATTTGGGGGGGTCGGCAGCAGTTTGGGGCCCCCCCCAGGAGTTTTTTGCGGGGGGTGGAGGTGGGTTATCAGCAGTTTTGGGGGGATTCGGCAGCACTTTGCGGGGGGGTCCGCTGCAATTTTAGCCCCCCCCTCCCAAGGAATGTAGCCCCCCCGCCCCTCCCCCAAGCAGGTTTGGAGGGTGTGTGTGTGTGGGGGGTGTTGTCCCCCCCCCCAAGAAAAATACCCCTTACCTTCTCCAGCAGCGCCTTCACCTCCCACTCCTGCCGCTGCCGCCGGCTGCGATAGGGGTTGTTCTCCAGCGCGTCCGAAATTGGCCTCGCCGGCACCTACGGGGGGGGGTCGGGGGGGGGCAAAATAGGTCGGGGGGGGGGTGTCGGATCTGTGGCACCCTTGGGTGGGGGGGGGGGGGGGTGGTGTCCACCCTTACCTGGCACCAGGACGCTGGTGAAGCCCTGCCCGTGGCCGGCGCCCAGGACGTCCTCGAAGGGGCAGAAGCGGAGGCCGTGGGGGGGGGCGGGGGGGGCGATGGCAGAGGTAGAGCTGGGGGGGGGCCACCGCCTTCCCCACCCCCTTGTACACCTGGTTTTAGAAGGGGGGGGGGGGCGGGACACACGATGGCACCAAAAAACCCCACCTATTTTAGGGGCAAACACGCGCTTTAGGGGTGTCGGGGTGGGGGGGGGGGGGCGGATGCGTGTCAGGGACACGGGGTGGGGGGGGGTGGTTGCCCGGGGAGGGGGGTTGGTTGCCCGGGGTGGGGGGGGGGGATGACGACGATGATAAAACCAAAAAAAAACCCCAGCTATTTTAGGGGCAAACACGCGCTTTAAGGGTGTCGGGGACACGGGGCGGGGGGGGGGGTCCGTTGGTTGCCTGGGGAGGGGGTTGGTTGCCCAGGGAGGAGGGGGGGGACGGGGGATAACAACGATGATAACACCAAAAAAAAACACCCCACCTATTTTAGGGGCAAACACACGCTTTAGGGGTGTCGGGGGGGGACATGCGTGTTGGGGACACGTTGGGGGGGGGGGGGGAGTGTTGGTTGCCCAGGGAGGGGGGTTGGTTGCCCAGGGAGCGGGGGGGGGGGGACAGGAGGACGGGACGACGACACCAAAAAAAAAAACCCCACCTATTTTAGGGGCAAACGCGCGCTTTAGGGGTGTCGGGGTGGGGGGAGGATGCGTGTCGGGGACACAGGGGGTGGTTGCCCGGGGAGGGGGGTTGGTTGCCCGGGGGCGGTGGAGGCGGCGGGGGGAGAGGGGTGTCCCCACCTGCAGCAGGTCCCCGCAGGCGGCGGCCAGCAGCCCCCGCTGGCTGAAGGCCAGGTGCCCGGCGCCCTGCGGCAGCACCAGCTCCTGCAGCGCCCGCAGCGCCCGCAGGTCCCACACCCGCAGCTTACGGTCCAGCCCCGCCGACGCCATGTACCTTGGGGGGGGGACGACACACAGGGGACACGATGAGGTGACACACGGCACCCATAAGACACCCCCCCCCCGCCCCAAGGAAATGTCCCCCCCGCGCTCACGTGCCGGTGGGGTCGACGGCCAGCGCCCGCAGGGCTCCGCGGTGACACAGCACCCGCAGCAGCGGCTCCGGCACCGAGGGGCTCCACAGCGTCACCGTCCCTGGGGACACAGGGGGGGGGATGACACACACGTGTTGGGGACACCCAGGGTGTAAGGGCGGGGGGGGGGGTGGGACGGACACACGCACTGGGGACCCCCACGTTGGGGGATAGAGACATTGGGGACCCCCAGAGTGGGGACAAACGTGTTGGGGACAATCCTGGGGGGGGGGCCGGACACACGCTGGGGACCCCCAGAGTGGGGACACATTAGGGACCCCCAGAGTGGGGGGGGGGGGACGGGGGACGGGGACACAGATACTGGGGACCCCCAGAGTGGGGACAAACGTGTTGGGGACAATCCTGGGGGGGGGGGGGGGCGGCGGGGACACATTGGGGACCCCCAGAGTGGGGACACATTGGGGACCCCCAGAGTGGGGGGGGGACGGGGACACAGACACTGGGGACCCCCAGAGTGGGGACACATTAGGGACCCCCAGAGTGGGGGGGGGGGACGGGGGACGGGGACACAGACACTGGGGGACCCCAGAGTGGGGACAAACGTGTTGGGGACAATCCTGGGGGGGGGGGGGGGGGGCGGCGGACACACACTGGGGACCCCCAGAGTGGGGACACATTGGGGATCCCCAGAGTGGGGGGGGGGACGGGGGACGGGGACACAGATACTGGGGACCCCCAGAGTGGGGACAAACGTGTTGGGGACAATCCTGGGGGGGGGGGGGGGGGGGCGGCGGGGACACATTGGGGACCCCCAGAGTGGGGACACATTGGGGACCCCCAGAGTGGGGGGGGGACGGGGACACAGACACTGGGGACCCCCAGAGTGGGGACAAACGTGTTGGGGACACCCCTAGTGGGGGGGGGGGGATGACACACTGGGGGGGACACACGTTGGGGACATCCCTAGTTGGGGGGGGGGGGGGGGAGATGACGCATTGGGGACCCCCAGAGTGGGGACAGACACGTTGGGGACACCCATAGTGGGGGGGGGGGGCCCGGACACATGCTGGGGACCCCCAGAGTGGGGACAGCCGTACTGGGGACAGACGCAGTGGGGTGGGGGGGGGACACGGATGTTGGGGACCCCCAGAGTGGGGATGCACAGAGGGGGGACACTGGGGACCCCCAGAGTGGGGACAAATGTGTTGGGGACATCCTGGGGGGGGGTGACACACTGGGGACCCCCAGAGTGGGGGCCCCATTGACAAGGCCTCCATTTGGCGGGGGGGGGGACAGTTTGGGGCCATAGGGTGCCCCCTATATTTTCTGGGGGGGAGTTGAGCCCATTGGGTGCCCCTTTATTTTGGGGGGGGGGGGGGGGGCTGTCCATGGGGTGCCCCCTATATTTTTTGGGGGTGGGTGGGTCTGAGCCCATGGGGTCTCCCCTTTATTTTGGGGGGGTCTGAGCCCATGGGTGCCCCTTTATTTTGGGGGGGGAGCTGTCCATGAGGTGCCCCCTCTATTTTGGGGGGGGGGGGCTGTCCATGGGGTGCCCCCTCTATTTTTTTGGGGTGGTGGGGGCGGGTCTGAGCCCATTGGGTGCCCCCTTTATTTTGGGGGGGGCTGTCCATGGGGTGCCCCCTATATTTTTTGGGGGGGGGGGGGGTTGAGCCCATTCAGTGCCCCCTGTATTTTCGGGGGGGGCGCTGTCCCTGGGGTGCCCCCAATATTTTTTCGGGGGTGGGGGGGGTGGGGTCTGAGGCCATGGGGTGCCCCCTTTATTTTGGGGGAGGGGGAGTGTCCATGAGATTTCCCCTGTATTTTGGGGGGTGGGGGGGCATTTATCCATGGGGTGCCCCCTATGGTTTTTTTTTTTTGGGGGGGGGGGGGGGGGGGTCTCACCGTTGCTGTGCCCCAGGTGCACGACGGCGTTGGCGGGGTTCTGCGCCATCACCCCCAGGCGCCCCCCCCGCGTGCAGATGGCGGCCACCTCCTGCCCCACCGTCACGTCCAGGTACTGCAGGAAGCCCTGGGCGTTCTGGGGGCGACAGGAAAAGTCGGGGGGGGGGACACACGGACACACAATGTCAGGATGACCCCCCCCCCGCCCCCCGCCAACCCTGAGCCCCACGACCCCTCGGGGGGGGGGACACACACGCACGGCGGTGGCCAGGAGGAAGTGGTAGGGCAGGAACTGGAGGCGCAGGACGGCGGGGAAGCGTTTGAGGACGTTGAGCTCCAGCCCCTGCGCGTCGTAGACGTGGAGCCAGCGGCGCTGAGCCACCGCCAGCAGCGACTCCGTGTGCAGCCACCTGCGGGGACACGGGGGGGGGGGTTAAACACACACACACACGGGGTGGGGGGGGTGGCACCGGCACAGGGACACGGCGGGCGGCACCCGAGGGGGAACACGGGGGTTTGAAGGGGTGTCCCCGAGTGCACACGGGGTGCACACGCGTGTCCCCAGCCGCACACGCGTGTCCCCGAGTGCACACGCGTGTCCCCAGCCGCACACGGGGTTCACACGCGTGTCCCCAGCCGCACACGGGGTTCACACGCGTGTCCCCAGCCGCACACACGTGTCCCCAGCCGCATGCGGGGGTTTGAATGGGTGTCCCCAGCCACACACAGGGTTCACACACGTGTCCCCGAGCACACACGTGTGTCCCTGAGCGCATACGGGGTTCACACGCGTGTCCCCAGCTGCACATGGGGTTCACACACGTGTCCCCAGCCGCACACGCATGTCCCTGAGCACACACACGTGTCCCTGGCTGCACACATGTGTCCCTGAGCACACAGGGGGGTTTGAATGGGTGTCCCTAGCCGCACACGGGGTTCACACGCGTGTCCCCGAGCACACACGGGGTTCACACACATGTCCCTGGCCACACACGTGTGTCCCTGAGCACACATGCGTGTCCCTGGCTGCACACGTGTGTCCCTGAGCGCACGCGGGGGTTTGAATGGGTGTCCCCAGCCACACACGGGGTTCACACGTGTGTCCCTGAGTGCACGCGGGGGTTTGAATGGGTGTCCCCAGCCACACACGGGGTTCACACGTGTGTCCCTGAGTGCACACGTGTGTCCCTGAGCGCACACGGGGGTTTGAATGAGTGTCCCCAGCCACACACAGGGTTCACACGCGTGTCCCCGAGCACACATGGGGTTCACACACATGTCCCTGGCCACACACGCATGTCCCCCTAGCTGCACACATGTGTCCCTGGCCGCACACAGGGTGCACGTGCATGTCCCTGAGGGCACACAGGGGTTTGAATGGGTGTCCCTGGCCGCACACGGGGTGCACACACGTGTCCCTGAAGGCACGCACATGTCCCCGACCGCGCACAGGGTGCACACGTGTGTCCCCAACTGCGCGCGGGGGTTTGAATGGGTGTCCCCAACTGCACACGGGGTTCACACACGTGTCCCCAAGCACACACAGGGTTCACAAGTGTGTCCTTGGCTGCACACAGGGTGCACACGTGTGTCCCTGAGCGCACACGGGGGTCACACACACGTCCCTGAGCGCACACGGGGGTCCGCAAGTGCACACAGGGTGCACACACGTGTCCCCAACCATGCATGGGGGTTTGAATGGGTGTCCCCAACCGCACATGGAGTTCACACATGTGTCCCAGACCGCACATGGGGTGCACGCACATGTCCTTGGCCGCACATGGGATTCACACACGTGTCCCTGAGGCCATACGGGGGTCCCCGACCGCACATGGGGTGCACATGCGTGTCCCCAATTGCACACAGGGTGGACACGCGTGCCCCTGACCTGACACAGAGATGGACACGCGTGCACATGACCACACACGGGTCTGCACACATGTGTCCGTGACTGCGCGCAGGGGTGTGCACGCGTGTCCTGGCTCTGCACATGAGCTACCCCGTGGTTCTGCAAACGCATGTCCCTGGCTCCGCACACACATTGCACATGCGTGTCCCCGGACCGCACACACGTGGTGCAACACAGGGGACACACCGTGGCTCCACACACATGGCTTCACACACACGTGTCCCTGGCTCTGCACATGGGCTACCCGTGGCTCCGCACACGCGTGTCCCGAGCTCCGCGCACACATCGCACACGCGTGTCCCCAGCTCCACACACACACTGCACACGCGTGTCCCCAGCTCCGCGCACACGTGCTGCAACACGTGGGACACCCCATGGCTCCACACGCGTGGCTTCGCGCACCCATGTCCCCGTCCCCCCCGGCTCCGCACACGCGTGTGTGTCCCCCTGGCTCCGCACACGCGTGTTGTCCCCGTGTCCCCCCGCGCACACTCACGCCACGTCCGTCACCGTCTCCATGACGTTGATCTCGCACATCAGCCTCTTCGTCTGCCAGTCCATGGCGGCCACGTGGCCCCGCCGGCCCCCCAGCAGCAGGTGCCTGTGGGTCGGGGGGGGGGAAGGGGACACAGGTGACGAGGTGGGGGGGGGTGTGTGACAAAGGGGGGGGGACACACCCCGGCCTGGCCCCACTCACCGCCCGTTGCGGGTGTAATCCAGCCGGTAGGGCCCGAACTGCTCCAGCCGCAGCTCAAAGTGCTGCGGGAGAGGGAAAGGTGGAGGGGGTGGGGGGTCATTTTGTGTCCCCCCCCTCCCCCAAAAGTGTCACACACACACACCCCCCCCCCCCACGCCGTGTCCCCGCGTCCCACCTTGGCGGCGCTGGCGATGTCCACGGCCTCGGCGATGTCCCCTTGGGTGACGGTGCTGGTGTCCTCGCCGGGGTCGGGCTCCAGGAACCTGGGGGACGTCGAAGGAGGCGGGGGGGGGCGCTGAGGGGACATTGGGTGGCGGAGGGGGGGGGGGGACGGGGACACGGAGCTGGGGGGGGGGACGCTCACCCCGGCTCCTCGGGGAGCAGCAGGTCCAGCCGAGCCGCCCGGGCGGCCGCCGCCGCCTCCCGCTGCCCCCCCAGCTTCAGGTGCCACCGCAGGCGCTGGCTGCTGGCCCGGGGCTTGGGGGGGGACACGACACACACAGTGAGTCAGGGACACTCCCCCCCCCCAACATGTGTGTCCCCCCCCCACGACCTCCCCCCCTCCCGCAGCCCCCCCCTCAATTCCCCCCACCACACCCCCTTGCGTCCATCCCCCCCACAAGCCCCACCTCGTCCCCCAATTTCCCCCCCCCAACCTCTGACCCCCAAGTCCCCCCAGACCCCCTTTCCCCCCCCCCCCACCCCCATCCTCCCAGGACCCCCCCAGGGGTCTCTCCCCACCCCCCCCGCACCTCTTTCCACAAGGGATCCCCCAATCTCTGCCCCCCCCAACCCTCACCCCACAAGTCCGCCCCCCCGATCCCACCCCACCGTGACCCCCAAGTCCCCCCCGCCCCCTTTGCCCCCCCCCCCGCCCCCGATTCCTCTCTGCGCCCTCCCCCCCCGCCAAGTGTCCCCCCAGACCCACTTACTCCCCCCCGCCCCCCAAGTCCCCCCCCCTCCCGTGACCCACAAGTGCCCTTAGACACCCCCCCCGGTTCCGACCCCCAAGTCTCCCCGCCGGGATCCCCAAGTCGTGTCCCGCCCCCCCCCCACCCGGTTCCGCCCCCCCCCCCCCCCGCCGCCCTCACCGCCTTCTCGGCGCCGCCCGCAGGAACCGCCGCAGCCGGCGCCGGGGCAGCGGGGCCGGGCCCGGGGAACGGGTCCTGCCGCTGCCGGAAACGGGCTGGCACCGGGGGGCGAGGCACCGGGACCGAGACACCCCCCCGGTACCGAGACACACACACCCCCCGTCCCCGGTACCGAGACATGTCCCCCACCCGCCCCCCGGTACCGACCCCCTCGCCCCGTACTGAGACACCGCCCTGCGGTACCGTCAACCCCCTCCCCCGGTACCGTCACCTCCCCCCCCCACCCCCAGGTACCGGGACACCCCCCTCGGTACCGACACCCCCTTCCCCTCCGGTGCCGAGATACCCCCCCTCCCCAGGTACGGAGACACTTCCTCCGGTACCGGCACCCCCTCCCGGTACCCCCTTCCGGTACCGGCACCCCCACTCCTCGGTACCGGCACTGCCCCCGGTACCGGCACCCTCCCCTCCCGACACCGGCACCCCCCCGCCGGTACCGAAACCCTCCCATACCCTGGTACCGAGATACCCCCACAGTACCGGCCCCCTCTCGCCCTACCCCGGACACGCCGTTGCTGTCCCCGCCATTGCTGGCGGCCGCGGGGCCCGGCTCGGCCCGGTGCCGCCGGGGCAGAGAGCGGGAACGCCCGCCGCTCACAGCCACCGCCGCCGCCATGCTGCCGCCACGTGCGCTCCCCGCCCGCCCTTTCCGGCGCCTCCACCCAATCAGAACGCGGGGAGGGCAACAGCGGCCAATCAGAGCGCGGCGGCGCGCGGAAGGGGGCGAAGCCGGCGCCGCCATGTTGTTCGCGGGCAGGAGGGGACGGGGCGGGGTGGAGGCCGCCATGTTGGTTGAGGGCAGGCGGGGAGGGCGCCGCCACGTTGGTTGAGGGCGGCGCTTGCACACGCCGGGGCGGGGCTTGCACACTCGCGGCACCGCGGGGGCGGGGCTTGCACGGCGCTGCCACACACACACACCACCCCCCCCAGCGCTGCCAGTGTGCAAGGCCCCGTCCTTGTGCAAAGCCCTCGTGCAAGGTCCCCGTGTGAGACCCCGCCCTCGTGCAAAGCCCTCCCTGGGTGAAGCCCCGTCCTCGTGCGTGGTCCCAGCCTCGTGCAAGGTCCTCGTGTGAGGCTGTGTCCTTGTGCAAGGGCCCGTCCTTGTACGAGACCCCCACCCTCGCACAAGGCCCCATCTTCCCCCGAGGCCCCGTGGTGGGACGGACGGCCACCAGCTCTACAGGAGCATTAGCCACCGTTAGCATTGGTCATCGTGGTGCCACGGGCCAGTGGAAGGAGACCCGTGGTGGGATGGACGGCCACCAGCTCTACAGGAGCATTAGCCACTGTCAACGTTGGTCATCGTGGTGCCATGGGCCAGTGGAAGAAGACCCATGGTGGGATGGAGGGCCACCAGCTCTACAGGAGTATTAGCTATCGTTAGCATTGGTCATTGTAGTGCCATGGGCCAATGGAAATAGACCCATGGTGGGATGGAGGGCCACCAGATCTACAGGAGCGTTAGCCATCATTAGCATTGGTCATCGTGGTGCCACGGGCCAGTGGAAGGAGACCCGTGGTGGGATGGAGGGCCACCAGCTCTACAGGAGCATTAGCCACTGTCAACGTTGGTCATCGTGGTGCCACGGGCCAGTGGAAGAAGACCCGTGGTGGGATGGAGGGCCACCAGCTCTACAGGAGCGTTAGCCACTGTCAACGTTGGTCATCATTGGGTAAGGAACTACGGCTACACCTGGGAATGGTCAAGTGTGAGGTTCACCAAGGCCAAGTGCCAGGTCCTGCCCTTGGGTCACACCAACCCCGTGGACACCCCAGGCTGGGGGCAGAGCGGCTGGAGAGCTGCCTGGGGGAAAAGGACCTGGGCGTGTTGGTTGAGAGATGGACGAATACGGGCCAGCGGTGTGCCCAGGTGGCCAAGGTGGCCACCAGCATCCCGGCCTGTCTCAGGAACAGCATGGCCAGCAGGAGCAGGGCAGTGACCGTCCCCCTGTCCTGGGCACTGGGGAGGCCCCACCTCGAGGGCTGTGTCCAGTTTTGGGCCCCTCACTCCAGGAAAGACCTTGAGGGGCTGGAGCGTGTCCGGAGAAGGGCGACGGAGCTGGTGAGGGTCTGGAGCACGAGTGTGGTGAGGAGCGGCTGAGGGAGCTGGGGGGGTTCAGCCCGGAGAAACGGGGGCTGAGGGGAGACCTTCTCGCTCTCCGCAGCTCCCTGGAAGGAGGGGGCAGCCGGGGAGGGGGTCGGTCTCTTCTCCCAAGCGATAGCACGAGAGGAAACGGCCTCGAGTTGCGCCAGGGGAGGTTTAGATTGGATATCGGGAAAAAATTTTCTTCATGGAAAGGGTTATTAAGCCCAGGACGGGGCTGCCCGGGGAAGGGGTTGAGTCGCCATCCCTGGAGTTATTCACAAGGCGTGTAGACGCGGTGCTCAGGGACGGGGGTTGGTGGCGGTTTTGGCGGCGTGAGGTTGGGGGTTTGGACTCGATGATCTGAAAGGTCCCTTCCAGCCCCGACCGTGCCGTGATCCCTCCAGACCCACCGGGCGTGAGGGCGTCGGGGACGTCAGCGTGGGGGACGGCGGGAGCGGGATGAGCGGGGCGAGGGGCGCAGGGAAGGGGGGACGCTGGGTGCCAAACCAGCCCCCGGAGAACCGTGGGGTGCGGGACACCGAGGTCTCCCCCGGGGCCGGACCGGACACTGGGGGCCCGGGGACAAGACCGGGGCCGGGGGGGGGGGGGCGTTTCTGGGGCTGTCGGGCCCCAGCGGTGACACCGGGGGTGCGGGGGGGTGTCGGGCCCTGAGGAGGGTCCCGGGGGGGGCTGAGGGCGAGGCTGCCCCGTGGAAGTCCCGGGGCGAAGGTCCCGGGCGGGGGTTGGCGTTCCCGGGATTCCCCTTCCCCCCCCCCTTCCCCGCGCTGCCTCCGGCCCTTTCGCTTTCGGTTCCAACCTGCGGAGCCGGGATCTGCCTGGCGCCCGGTGACGTCCGAGGCAGCTCGGGCTGCCATTGGCGGGCGGTGGGTGGCGGCGCCAATCGCGGGGCCTGGGGGCGTGGCGGGAGCGGTGTGTCCCGCGCGGACTCGGGGCTGTCGCAGAGCGGAGCGGAGCATCGCGATGGGGCCGGGCCGGGCGCTGGCGCGGCTCCTGCTGCTGTTGGGGGTCCTCGGCGGGGCGGCGGGCGGTGAGCGGGGACCCGGGACCCCCCCTTCCTGATCCCCCTCCATCCCCGGGCACCGGGACCCCCCTGGACCCCCTTTTCTTGGCACGGGGAGACACCCCCCCCGCACCACCCCCTTCATTCCCCCTCCTTTCTTGGCCCCCGGGATTACCCCCCCGCCCCCCCTCCCCCCCGGACAACCGTTCCCCGGGCACCGGGACCCCCCTGGACCCACTTTTCTTGGCAGCGGGACACCTGCCCTTTCACCCCCCCTCCTTCCCTGGGCACCGCGACCCCCTGGACACCGCTTCTCCGGGCACCGGGACCCCCCCTTTACCCCCTTCCATCCCCGGGCACAGGGACGCCCCAGAACACCCTTTTCATGGCACCTTCCGCACCCCCCCCCCGCCCACCTTCCTTCACCCCCCTCCTTCCCTGGGCACCGAGACCCCCCTCGACCCCCTTCTTTGGGCACCGGGAACCCCCTCTTGATGCCCCTCTATCCCTGGGCACCGGGACCCCCCTGAACCCCTTTTTCTTGCCATCAGGAACCCCCCCTTCACCTCCCCCTCAATCCCTGCTCCATTCTTGGCCACAGGGACCCCCCTGGACACCCGTTCCCATGCACTGGGAACACCCCCCGGGCACAGGAACCCCCCTGGACCTCCCTTTCCGACCACTGCATCCCCCCCCCAGACCCTCTTCCCCCCCACATCCCCCTTCCCAGGACCCCACCGGATGCTCTGGAACCCCCTTTCCCGGGTGCCTGGACCCCCCTCCCCAACCCTGGACCCCCTTCCTGGTCCCCCGGAGCCTCCCCTGGATCTGCCGCCCTTGACAGTGGGACCCCCCTGAGCCCCCCTTCCTGGGCGTCCCAGGTGTCCCACCCCCAGGCCACCCTCCTTGACATCAGGACCCCCCCCTTCCTGGGCACCCCAAGTCTTCCATCCCCAGCCCCCCTTCTCCTTGATACCGGGAGCTTCCAGGCTCTCCGGGAACCAGGACCCCCGTCCTGGACACACCGGGCTCCCCAACATCCCCCCACCAGTCCCATCCCCCCTGACCCTGCCCCCCACCCCCCAATCTGCTGCCCTGAGACCCCCCCACCCAGCCCCACTGCCCACCTCGGCACCCTGGGCACCCTCATCCCTGTCACCCGCCTCCCCCCCCCTACAAGCCCCGTTGCCCCCCACCTCTCACCACCCCCCGTGTCCCTGCAGGGCCCCACTCCCTGCGCTACTTTCATGTTGCCGTGTCGGAGCCCAGCCCGGGGGTGCCCCAGTTCGTGTCCGTGGGGTACGTGGACGGGAACGTCATCTCGCGCTACGACAGCGAGACGGGGAGAGTAGTGCCCAGGGCGGACTGGATGGCGGCCAACCTGGACCAGGCGTACTGGGACAGCCAGACCCAGATCGGGCAGAGCAATCAGCAGGTTTACCGCGTCAGCCTGGAGGCACTGCGGAGCCGCTACAACCAGAGCGGGGGTGAGTGTGGGCTGGGCTGGGGCTCGGTGGGGCTGGGAGAGTCCCCCCTCCTGTCTTCCCCCCCGGCCCCGATCCTGCCCTGCCCCACGCTGCTGCCCCGGCTGGTGCCGGCCCTTCCCTGCCCGATGTCATTGTCACAGGGCTCCTCCCAGCCACTCTGTCCCCCAGCCCGAGGGGGTGGCGGCTGCCCTGTCCCTGCCCCACAGTGCTTGGGAGCCCCTGTCCCAGAGATGGGGGGGGGGGGGGAAGTGCCTCTGGCCACTCCACCCCCACCCCTAAGTGCCCAAAGCCCCCATCCCAGAACTGGGAGGCTCCTGGCCACCACGTCCCAGCCCCTCACTGTCCCCACAGCAGATGAGACCCCCAGAAGCAGAGGGGCTCCCCCCCCGACAGTGTCCCAGCCCCTTGCCCTCCCCACAGTGCTCAGGGCCCCCATCCCACAGCCAGAGGGGCTCCCCCAGCCCCATCCCGTCTCCTTGTGCCCCCCACGGCATTCAAGACCCATCCCAGCCCCTCGCTGTCCCAGGGTGCCGTGGGGCTGGGTGCCAGCCCAGCCACGCCGTGGGTGCCGGGGGTCTGCGTCACGGCTCTGGGTGACACCCCGAGTGCTGTGGGCCCCGGGCAGGACGGGGGGCAGCCCTGGTGCCGGTGCCCGATGGGCTCACCCAGGGCTGGGGTGGGGGGTGCTGCCGGGGGGTCTGTGCCCCACTGCGGGCCCCGGGCTGCAGCAGCCCCTCAGCCCTGGCTCCTGGTCGCGTTCCAGGGGCTCACACATGGCAGCTCATGTATGGCTGTGACCTCCTGGAGGACGGTAGCATCAGGGGGTATCGGCAGTACGCCTACGACGGGAGGGACTTCATCGCCTTTGACATGGACACGATGACATTCATCGCGGCGGACGCGGTGGCACAAATCGCCAAGAGGAAGTGGGAGGAGGACGGGACTGAAGCCGAGCGGAGGAAGCAGGAGCTGCAGAACACCTGCATCGAGTGGCTGAGGAAATACGTGAGCTACGGGCGGGCCGTGCTGGAGAGGAAAGGTGAGGGCGAGACGGGGAGGCTGGGGAGCGGCCAGCGCGGGTGCGTGTGCCGTCCCTCACCGCCACCCCCTCCCCAGAGCCCCCCGCGGTCCGAGTGTCGGGGAGGGAGGCCCACGGGATCCTGACCTTGCGCTGCCGCGCTCACGGCTTCTACCCGCGGCCCATCACCGTCAGCTGGCTGAAGGACGGCGAGGTGAGGGACCAGGAGACGGAGTGGGGCAGCGTCGCGCCCAACAGCGACGGCACCTACTACACCTGGGCCTCCATCGAGGCCCGCCCGGGGGAGCAGGACAAGTACCGGTGCCGCGTGGAGCACGCCAGCCTGCCCGAGCCCGGCCTCTACGCGTGGGGTGAGCCCGGTGGCCTTGGGCACGTGGAGGGGTGGGCCGGGGTGGTTGCCCTTCCCCTGCTCACGGCGCTGCTCTCCCCCAGAGACGGAGTCCAACCTGTGGGCCATCGTGCTGGGGGTGGCCGTTGCCGTCCTGGCCGTTGCTGGCATCTGTGGATTCGCCATATGGAAGCAGAAGTCGGGTAAAGCATCGGGGCCGGTGAGGCAGAGGGGTGCGGGAGGAAGGCAGGGCCAGGGGGGTCTGTGGGCACGAGCCCCTGTGCTCTGGGGAGCCCCCGAGGCTGTTGGGGAAGCGCGGTGGGTGCTGATGCCTCTCTCTCTCTGCAGGGAAGAAGAAGGCGGGCTACGGCATGGCGTCAAGTGAGTAGCGGGGGCCGGTCTGGCTCCAGCCGCTGCCCAGTGCCGGGGGGGTCTCGTGGCTCCGGTTTCTGGCCGCTGCCGGCATTTCCCGACCCCCATCCTCCCTGTGCCGCCCCTCGTTGCAGCCCCGTAGCGGGGACGTACGGAAGAGGTCGTGTGTCCCCCCCGGTGCTCGCGGCACCATCCTCCTCTCCCGGTGGCTGCAGCGCGGCCGTGGCTCCCGGCCGGCTCCTGGCACATGCCCCGTGCCCGTAGCGAGCCCGGGGCTGGCAGCTCACGGCTGTTTCTCTCTCGCAGGCACCGACAGTGGGTCTGGCAGCATGGGCACAGGTACGGCGTGGGGACGGACGGGGCGGCCCCAGCTCTCCGTGCTCCCCCCACAGCAACCCCGGGCTGCGGGAGGGGGGCACCGAGACGCCCAGAGCGGAGGGTTGGGGAGAGGGAGGTGGCCCTGGGTGACACTGTCTGTTCCTCCCGTCCCTGCAGGGGTCACCGCCTGAGCGCTGGACGAGGGGCCGGCGCGTGGCTGGATGCGGCCCCTGCCCTGGCCGCGGCTGGAGGCAGAGAGGAGCTGGGGGAGGCCGGGGGCTGCCTGCAGAGAGAGCTTGTCCCGCCGCCCCCGCCCAGCCCCGCTGTGGTGCCGGGTCTTCTTCCCACTTCCTGTTTGCCAATTGGATCATCTTGGCTCCCCTTGGAATACTTTGCGAGCCCTTGGCTCCCCTTGGAACACCTCGGACCCCCTTGATACCCCTTGCATCACATTGGAAATCCTTGGAACCCCTTGGAAACCTTCCAATAACTTTGGATACCCTTGGAACTTTTTGGATCCCATTCAATCCGTTTCAAACCACTTGGCACCCCTTGGAACTCCTTGGAACCGTTTGGATCCCCTTGGAAAAACTTCAAATCCTTCGGGGATCCTCTTGCAACCCCTTGGAACTGCCTGGAACCCTTGGATCCCCTTAGAACCAGTTAGACCCCACTGGATGCCTTGGACCCCTTGGAATGGCGATGGTGACCCCCTGGAACAGGCAATGCAATAAAAGTGGGGCTGGAGGTGGGTTCGTGGCGGCGTGGCCAGTGTCCCTCTCGTCACCTCCCCAGCACGTGTTTTGGTGCAAGGACAAGCTGGAAGAGACCCCGGGTGGCACCTGCCACCGGCCCCAGCCTCCTCCGGGGGATGACTCCAGATGAAGAAGCCACCGGGGATGGAGGGAGCACCGAAACCCAACTGATGGGTTTGGCCCCAAAGCAACCTTAAGCACTGAGCAAGAACGACCCACAAGCATTAAAAAACCCACGGATTCTAGAGCTGTTTCTCTCCAAATCGTCAGCCGGGCTTCCCGTGCTCTCTGTCCAGGCCCCCGTTGACTTTTATCTACCCAACGGTGTGGGGAGATGCCTCCCGTTCCCTTAACCCCTCTTTTTTCTGTTTTTATTTTGCAAATGAAAAGGTCCAGCGCCTTGAACCCAAGGCGGGGGGTGGGCGGTGGGGGAGCTCCCAAAGCATCCCACAATTATTAATCCTATTCATTATACATTAGTGGGAAGTCACGAAAGGGAATCGCCCCAATTTCCCCCCAACCAGCCCCTCTCCAGCCAAGAAAATACTTCCAGTAAAATAATCCAATTTCAGCGCTCAGCCTCCGGGAGAGCTAAAAGCAGACGTGGGATCGGAAGTTGCATTTTTAGGTTTCTCTCGTTACCGGGATGTTAAAGGAAGAAATTCCCTCCCATGGGGAACTCGAGTGGGTTGGGTTTTTCCCCTCTCCCAGAAATGAGTCCCCAAAATCCCGTTGGATTTACCACCGTGTCCCTTGGGTTGTGTCCCCACCTTGTGGTGGACTCTGCGGATCCGACGGCTTCTCGTGGCAACTGGGGGTTGGAAAGGCGACTGGGGAGAAATCTCCGCCTTTTTTTTGAGATTTAACAAAAGACGGGATTCCCCAGCTTCGCGCTTACCCGTTTGGGGCAGTTTCCAGCAGCTCCACCCTCGGCTTGGGTTCATTTCCTTTGAATTTGGGGGTTTATGCCGAAAGCAGAAGAACCTGGGCAGCTCCAGGGTGATGCATCCCCCCCGTAAGTATCTAAACCAAGGGCTCGACCACGAGATCCAACTCTCAGCGAGCCCCATCCCACCCTGAAAGCAAAATCCCCCTCAGGAAGGGATGTTCTGTCCCCTCCTGTATTTTTTTGGGGGAGCATCTCTGGGGCTTTCGTCACCCCCTTTCCCAGAGGGGAATTTTAATGCTGCATTTTGAGCTTTCGCCGGAGCACGAATCCACCCGGATCTCCTGCAAATCTGCCTCTAGAGAGACCAAACAAGCCGTTTGTGGGGTGTGTTTTTGTAGCTGAATGCAACACGTTTTGTGTTTTCCCCCGTCCCCGGCTCCGTTTTTCTCCGCCCTCTGCCGTGGGATGGGAGCAGCGCTAAGACCCAAAGAGCTAGAAAACGTCCCCCAAATTCACTGGCACCCTGCAAATTGCAAACACATCACCGCCGTGCTCTTTCCTGATGGTTGAAAGGGGTAGGAAAGAGGGAAAAAAACCCCATATATTAGTCCGTGGGAGCGACAGCGCTGCTCTGGCAGTGGGAGGAGGCGGCGGCTGCTCTCCCCAGCGGGAGAAGACCTTCAGGCACCTTGTTTTGCCCCAAAACTTTGAAAAAAAGCAGCGTTCCTTTGGGAAACGGCTCCTTGTGAGCAGCGGCGGCGGGTGGAAGAGCAGAGTGAAGCCGCGAGGGAGCGTTTTTAAGGGCGACTCTGAGCACAAAACCCACCGCCGGTCTCCGAGCCCGTTGTTGCTCCGAGCGGGCCATCCAGTGGGAGTGTGCCTTGAGAGAGCGCTCACTGGGGATAAGGGCTCTCACCCCGCTGTCACGCGGTCGCGGGCGTTCTTCTCGGGCCATTTTGGGTGGAAACTCGGTGATTTTTAGCCCCCGGGGGCCGTGGGAGGGTGCTGGACCCCCCCTCCCTCCCCGGTGCGGTATTTGATGAGGTGTGCCCCGAGGCCCCCAGGCCGGGGACTTTTCCTGCAGGTTTTGGTATGAAATACAGCAACTTAAAGGTCAGCCCGGCCCTGGAAAGTGGGATTTTGCTTCTGGGGAGCTGCAGGTGGAGGGTAAAGGATCCACCTGAAAAAACCTCAAATGCCACCACCAACATGCTCCAGAAAACTTCCTGGTGTTGGGGATAATGAACTGCAGGGACAACCAGCATCATCAGTTAATTGACTCCACATTACACAGAGCCCAGGGGCAGCCGGGGTCAACAGGAAGGTGGCACCAGAAATGCACCAAGAGCCACCCCTCGCCAGGTTCAGCCATCACCGCTAATTGTTAGCGCAGGTGTTAGTCATCAGCAGCATGGTTTGGCAGCTGAATGCTAGAAAGTTCTAAGAACGAGGTACAGTTGGATGAGGTCTGAGGAAGGAGTTGTCTGTGCCGAGGGGGGTGAGCCAGGCAGGTTGCCAGAGAGGCGGGAGATGCCCGGGAACATCCCGAGTCCGGCTGGGTGAGGCTTTGAGCGAGCGCCTTGATGGAGGTGAAGACGTCCCTGCGGATTTATTCCGTGGTAAGAGCTGCACTCGTGGGACTCAGTTTGGCTGGGACATCCTGTGGAATTTGGGTAACGAGGTGAAGTCTCTGTGCTCAAAGAGCAGTCAAGACTGGCTTTGCTCTCTCTTGTGCAGCCCAGGGGGGCGAAGGCTTGTCTGGCCATCACAGGGTACGTAAAAAACAGGGGAGTCCTGGGACTCTGACAGGCAAATAGCGAAACTACAGTCCTTTTAACGCGACACGAGTGCAGGCTGCTCCCAGTCACGCCTGCTCAGCGGGCAGGGGGCTGAAGATTCGGAGGGGCGGTTTTCCCGTTCCGAGGAGCCGAGTTCCCCTAAAGGGAACACGCTTTTATTATTTTCAACGCTTTGGAACAACCCGCAACCTTACAGTTTCAGGGGAACGCCCCACTTTTCCCCAGTTGGGTTCCTGGTGTCTTTTTGCTCTCTACACCCCGCCACAACAGGCCTCTCGCCTTCCCCGGGGGGGGTCGAGCGGGGCCGGGCCTCGCCCACCCCTCGGTGCGGGTTCCAGCCCCCCGGGGGGCGGCCGTCCCTCGGGGCGGCTCTTGTAGTGCCGCCCCCCTTCGCCCCTCGCTCGGGGCAGCTCTTTCGGCGACACGGGCAGGGACCAGCCCTCGCCGCCCCCTCGCACCTCCCGGTCCCTCGGGGCAGCAGCTCTTTCGGTCGCTCCCGGCGGCGCCCACCCCTCGGTTCAGCGCTCACGGCCGCCCCGCCATCCCCCTTGCCCTCGCCCCGGGGGTACCGGGGAGCAGCTCCCCCGCTCCGGGCGCGGCCCAGACCCGTGTCCGGCTCCTCCGCGGAACCCCCGGGGGCGGCTCTTGAAAGAGCCTTTGGGTTCCGCCTTTTTGCGCTCCAGCCACCGCGCTCCCAACGCTCGCCCGCTGCGGGACCCCTGGCCTCCTCCGCTGCCGCTTTTCCCCTCGGCCCCCGACGCGCCCCGGCTCCCACAGGCTTTACCGGCCGCCCGGCTCTGCCCACCCGCTCCTTCCCGTTACCGACACCGCTGCAACTGCCCCCCGGCTGCGCCCCCCCACCGGGCCCTTTAAATACCCCCGCGCCGGCCCTACGAAAGGGGGCACGAAACAACCCCCGGGGGGCGGATTTAGCAGTAAAGCGGGACAATAGAGCCCCCTTTTATGTTGGCCCTGGGGCACGTACATACCGCCCGTCACCCTCCTCACAGGCCGCTAATCGCCATAATTAATAAACTTGATGGCTGAAGAGGAGGGAAGTCGTAACAAGGCAAGTGTACCAGAAGGTGCCCTCAGCATACCAAGACGTAGCTGGAAGACAACAGCATTCAGCTCACACCTGAAAGGCGTCTGCCACACACCAGATCGTCTTGGAGTTGTTAAGTAATGGTTAGAGTTGGGAAGGAACGACCTCCTCCAGCCCGCTCCTGCCGCCGCTGCCATGTGGGTCGTTCCGGAGTTTCTTTCTACGACGATGTGTCCTCCTACAGCGACCATTCCCCGGTACCGGAAAGGTTTCCCGAACGTGCCGCAGGGTCGGGGCAGCGGCAGCATTTGGGGTTTTTCACCTGGATCCTTTGCCCTCCGCGGGCAGCTCCGAGCTCCCGAGAAGCAACATCCTCCTTTCCCAGGGCCGGGCCGACCTTTCATGTCCTTTCTTTCCTCCCCAAACCCGCAGGGAAACTCCCCTGCCTCGGGGCGCTGGGGCCCACCTCTCGAAACACCGCACACATCTGGCGCCCCGGAGACCGACGGCCACCCCGGGGGTGGGGGGGGAGGCGGTTTCCATCGCGGCTGCGGGGACTAAAAGTCACCATCTTTCCCCCAAAATGGCCCGGGCTGAGGAAGAACGGCCCAGAACGGCGTGACAGAGCGTGCGAAAGTGCTTCACCCCGGGCGCCCCCTCAAATGACGGAATTTGCACCCAAAACGGCGGCGCTGGGCCCGGGCGGAACGTGAGGCGAGGGGCGGCTGCTGAGGGGAGCTGGAGGCGGCGCTCCCATTGGCTGCCTCTATCCTGGAGAAACTGGCTGCTCATGGCCTGGACAGGTGTACTCTTCGCTGGGTAAAAAACTGGCTGGACGGCCGTGCCCAGAGAGTGGTGGTAAATGGAGTTAAATCCAGTTGGTGTCCAGTCACAAGTGGTGTCCCCCAGGGCTCGGTGCTGGGGCCGGTTCTCTTTAACATCTTTATCAATGATCTGGATGAGGGGATCGAATGCACCCTCGGTAAGTTCGCAGATGACACTAAACTGGGCGGGCGTGTTGATCTGCTTGAGGGGAGGTTGGCTCTGCAGAGGGATCTGGACAGGCTGGACCGATGGGCTGGGACCAATGGTATGAGGTTCAACAAGGCCAAGTGCCGGGTCCTGCACTTGGGTCACAACAACCCCATGCAGCGCTACAGGATTGGGGCAGAATGGCTTGAAAGCAGCTCGACAGAAAAGGACCTGGGGGTGTTGGTGGACAGCCGGCTGAATATGAGCCAGCAGTGTGCCCAGGTGGCCAAGAAGGCCAACAGCATCCTGGCCTGTATCAGGAATAGTGTGGTGAGCCGGACTAGGGAAGTGATCATCCCCCTGTACTCGGCACTGGTGAGGCCCCACCTCGAGTACTGCGTTCAGTTTTGGGCCCCTCGCTACAGGAGGGACATTGAGGTGTTGGAGTGTGTCCAGAGAAGGGCTACAAAGCTGGTGAGGGGCCTGGAGGACAAACCTTATGAAGAACGACTGAGGGAGCTGGGGTTGTTTAGCCTGGAGAAGAGGAGGCTGAGGGGAGACCTTATCACCCTCTACAACTACCTGAAAGGAGGTTGTAGAGAGATGGGGGCTGACCTCTTCTCCCTGGTGACAAGCGATAGGACGAGGGGAAACGGGTTCAAGTTACGTCAGGGGAGGTTTAGATTGGATATTAGGAGACCTTTTTTCACTGAAAGGGTTATTAAACATTGGAATAGGCTGCCCAGGGAGGTGGTGGATTCACCATCCCTGGAGGTGTTTAAAAAAAGGGTAGATGGGGCACTGAGGGACACGGTTTAGAAGTGGCTCTTGTCAGGGTAGGCTAAAGGTTGGACTCGATGATCTTAAAGGTCCCTTCCAACCTCAGCGATTCTATGAGTCTATGATTCTATCGCCACTCCTCCTCCTTGCGCGCTGATTGGCCGGAGCGGTGGGCGGGCCGTGCCGGGTGTAAAAGATCAGGCCCTTCCATTCAGCGGGCGCAGAGCGGCGGCGGGAGCAGAGGGGTAGGGAGGAGGTAGGTGCCGTCCGCTCGGTGCGGGGCTGCGGGGAAGGGAGCCCGGCGGGCTGGCGCTCCCCGTGCGCCCCCGCTCTTCATGGCCCGGCTCCGTGCGGGGCCGGGGAGCCGCTCCCCCCGCGGGGCCCCGCTGCTGCCCGGAGCTCCGCCGGCTGAGCTGGGGCTCCTCCGTCGGCGGGGCTCCCCGGGGCTGCGCTGGGTTCCCGGGAGGGCCTGGTCCCGCCGGGGCTTGGGCTTTCCCAGGCGGGGGGTTCCGGCTCCAGCCCCCCGCACAGTCCCCGTCTCTGCGGATGCTGGAGCATCCGGTCTCTGGGCAGGTTGTTTCGGGAGGAGCCGCTGCTGCTTTTCCAGGGGGGGAGCCATAGAGTGGGAGTCACGGGTCTGCGCAGGGAGCAAGAGTGTGAGTCACGGATCGCCAGCAGCAGTCGATTTCGCAGCAGAGAAGCCCGGGCTGCAGGAGCCGCTTTGTGCAAAGGCGCAGGAGCAGCTCTGGGGAGAGCAGCCCCGTGCCCTGGTGCAGACGGAGCCTCTCTTGCCGCTCTCCTGTGCCGGGCGTTGGCATTTGCCTGCCAGGACGGAGAGCTGGTGCTCCAGCAGCTGCTGGCAGTTGGGGTTTCTGCCTGGGCTGGTGGAGGCCGGGCTGCAGGGCTCAGCTGGGCGAGTGGGGCTGGAGGGGAATGTCCAGACCTGGGGCTGTTCCTCCCTCGTCTGCCTTCTGCCCTCCTTGAGCCAGACATCAGCGACCGTCCCCAGGGCGCTGGCCCTGCTGGGCTCCAGGGGCTGGTCCCTGAGCTCACTGGGGCTGTGTGGGTGTCCCCAGGTGTTGGGGACAGGCTGCAGCGTCCCAGGGGGAGCAGGGACAGCCCTTCCCTGGCATGGCCTTCCTCAGCCCGGGTGAGACCGTGTGGCCAGGGCTGATCTGTGACAGCCGGGTGTGCTGCCAGTCAGCCAACAGAGTTAATGGTCCTGATGTCCTGCCTGGTGTTCCCTGCAATGTCCCAACACAATGATGAGAGCAGGGGTGGTAGAAGTGGCTTGAAACAGGCAAGATTGTGCTTCTTGTGAGTGCAGTGGTTCCGCTTTTCAGAGTGCCACGGGAAAAGGGAACAGATCCTGCTCCAGCGAGGGGAATGTGGAGGAGCCCCTGAGTCCCCGGGACAGAGGGAAATCCCCACACGCAGAGATGCCTGAGGACACAGATGAAAGTCCACGCAGAGGACTTGAGGGTGAGTGCGGGGCCCCCCCTGTGGCCTGTTGGGAGGGGACAGTGTCCCCGTGGCAGTGTCACCCCAGGAGGAGTGGGTCTGGCACGTGTGGGGCTTCTTCCAGCTGTCTGGGAAAGGGTCTTGTGTTCTGCTGGGTCCTCCCTGGGGGGCTGTATCAGCCCCCCCGTCTCTCTCTGCCTGGCAGCTCTCCTGCTGGGGGCTGTCCCCCAGTGTGTGTGGGGTGACAGCCTTGTCCCTGCCCTGTGTGACTGTCCCTTGCTGCCAGCTGGGAATGGCCTGATGGCAGTTGCTGTGCCCGGGGAGGGGGTTGAGAAGCTGCAGCTGAGTGTGTGTGGGGTAGAGGGGTCTGGGGGGGTCCCTCCCCGGGCAGGTCATGCTGGGTGTGGCAGGGATTGGAGGGGGAGAGCAGCACCGTCCTCACCCAGATTGGCTTTCTTCTCTTCCAGGTGAGCCGTACACGCTCCATCCAGTGTGTGCCCTGGTGCTGGCTGTGCTGGTGGCTCTGGTGCTGGCTCTGATCGTGGCTCTTGCTGTACGCTCAGGTAAGGGAGGAGCGGCTGCCTCCTTCCCTGCCCCGCGGAGCTGTGTCCCCTGGTCCCTGCGGAGCCCAATCCTCTGCCCTTCCCTCTCCAGCAGGAAGATGTGGAGGGGATCCAGCTGTGCCTGCGGCTCCAATGCTGGCCTGTCCTGATGACTGGGTCGGGTACCACAATGTCTGCTACTACCTGTCGAGGGACGAGGGGAGCTGGGAGTGGAGCCAGGAGCAGTGCTCCTCGCATGGGGCCTCGCTGGCCATGCCCCGGAGGCAGTGGGAGATGGTGAGTGAGGGGCTGTTGTGGCTGCGTGGGGGTTTGGGGGTGTTCCTGGGTTGGGTGCAGAGCCCGGGGTTGGAGCCGAGCTGTGTCAGAGCAGGAGCGAGAGCGCTGGCCGGGCTGGTGAGCTCCTGCAGCAGCTCTGGAGCTTGTTGGAGCAGGCGTGGGGTGGGAGCTGCTGCCATCCCAGGGCCAGTGGTAGCCATACGAGGCTGGCAGGGACCAGTGTGGGTCTGGGAGAGGGACTGGCGTGGGGCTGGCAGCATCTCCTGACTGTTGGCTTCTCTGTGTCGTGCCCAGGAGTTCCTCTTGCACCTCAAGGGCAACATGGATTACTGGCTTGGGCTGCGCAGACGGGGCGAGCGCCTGCAGTGGGTGGATGGCAGCAGCTTCAACCAGAGGTGAGTCCCGTTGGGAGCCGGGGCCGTGGGGAGACCGTCCTGCGGTGGGACGGGCAGGGCCCTGGTGGGACGTGTCTGCTGGGGCTGTCCCTCGCAGGTGGCCCTTGTCCCCTCCTGGTGCTTGAGGGGACGACCGCGACCCCCGCGGTGCCAGCGGTGCCTGTGCTGCTTGTTGCAGGTTTGTGGTGCAGGGCCAAGGAGAGTGTGCGTATTTGTACGACGGGGCTGTCGCGAGTGCAGGCTGCTCCCAGTCACGGCCGTACATCTGCAGCAAGCCCCAAGCGCTCGTGTGACAGAGGCGCTGGAGAAAGGACCTTTGCGTGGTGGGGCCTCACAGCTTGAGCCCTTCCAGCAGCGCAGGGGAGCGTGGGGGTGTCCTTCCCTCAGCTGCTGCTCCGGGTTGGTCCTGCAGGTGGGGAGAGGTGCTGGGAGCTGCTGTGTGCTGCCTGCACTGGGACCTCAAGCCTGGGACTGGTTCCTTCATCCTCCTGGGCCCACCCCAGAACCCATCTTGCTCCTCTCACACCTCACAGGTGATGCTGAGCTGTGGTGATGGAGCTGGAGCAGCTGCTGCCAGATGAGCTGGGTGCAGCAATGTCAGTGCAGGTCCCTGGCCCTGTGCAGGGTGGAGGGGACACAGAGCCAGGGGGTGAAGTGGCCCCTGTGGGGCTCCCTTGAAAGTTAGACTCTCATTCACACGGAAGCTTTTTTTTCCCCTGCTGTTTTGTATTGTTTATTAAAACATGATGTATTTCTACATGTGTTTGTCTCCTGCTGGGGCAGGGGTGTGTGCTGGAGGCAGCCCTGTCCCCTCCCCTCTGCTGGCACTTTCCATCCTGCCTTTGGGAGCGTTGGAGGACACGGCTGTGAGGAGGTGTCTCTGCTGCCCAACGTCTTCTCCCCCCATCCCTGGCAGTGTGGGGTGCTGGCAGTGGGAGGGGGTGGCTTCAGCCCGTGTCCCCGTGTTTTCCTGCCCATGGGGGCTCTTGGGGCCCCCCAAATCCTGACCCCTCAAGAAGGTGCTCTTCAAGAGCCCTGGAAGCTGCTGCAAACAGGCGTGAGTAGTGAGAAACGGGTTTATTTTGGGTCTGTGCAGAGACGGGCGCTGGGTGGAAACTCCGCAAAGCTGGCGCACCCTGCCTTACACATTGTAAGCGTTTCTATTTTACAAAAATCGACTGATTAGCATACTGTACTTGTCATGGGCACCTCATCCTAGTGCCTGCTTGTGTTCTGGCTTCCAGTTACAGGTCTGGTACATTGGTAAATCCCTGCGCCTGCTCAGGTTTCCAAGAGCGTCCGTGGACGGGGCGAGTTCTGCGGGAACGCGGCAAAAAGCCCGGCGGGTGACGGGGGCGCGCTCCGCTCGCCTCCCTCTGCCGCCACTCCTCGCCCCGCGCGCTGATTGGCCGGAGCGGGCCGTGCCGGGGGTATAAATACCGTCCCTCAGTCAGTTCGCGGCGAGCGGCGGCGGGAACGGTGGGTGTCGGAGCGCGGAGCCCCTGGGTGCCGTCCGCGGGGCGGGGGCTGCTGCGGGGAAGGGAGCCCGGCGGGCTGGCGCTCCGTGTGCGCTCCCGCTCTTCATGGCCCGGCTCCGTGCGGGGCCGGGGAGCCGCTCCCCCCGCGGGGCCCCGCTGCTGCCCGGAGCTCCGCCGGCTGAGCTGGGGCTCCTCCGTCGGCGGGGCTCCCCGGGGCTGCGCTGGGTTCCCGGGAGGGCCTGGTCCCGCCGGGGCTTGGGCTTTCCCAGGCGGGGGGTTCCGGCTCCAGCCCCCCGCACAGTCCCCGTCTCTGTGGATGCTGGAGCATCCGGTCTCTGGGCTCGTTGTTTCGGGAGGAGCCGCTGCTGCTTTTCCGGGGGGGAGCCATAGAGTGGGAGTCGCAAGTCTGCGCAGGGAGCAAGAGTGTGAGTCACGGATCGCCAGCAGCAGTCGATTTCGCAGCAGTCGATTTCGCACCAGAGAAGCCCGGGCTGCGGGAGCCGCTTTGTGCAAAGGCGCAGGAGCAGCTCTGGGGAGAGCAGCCCCGTGCCCTGGTGCAGACGGAGCCTCTCTTGCCGCTCTCCTGTGCCGGGCGTTGGCATTTGCCTGCCAGGACGGAGAGCTGGTGCTCCAGCAGCTGCTGGCAGTTGGGGTTTCTGCCTGGGCTGGTGGAGGCCGGGCTGCAGGGCTCAGCTGGGTGAGTGGGGCTGGAGGGGAATGTCCAGACCTGGGGCTGTTCCTCCCTCGTCTGCCTTCTGCCCTCCTTCAGCCAGACATCAGCGACCGTCCCCAGGGCGCTGGCCCTGCTGGGCTCCACGGGCTGGTCCCTGAGCTCACTGGGGCTGTGTTTGTGTCCCCAGGTGTTGGGGACAGGCTGCAGCGTCCCAGGGGGAGCAGGGACAGCCCTTCCCTGGCATGGCCTTCCTCAGCCCGGGTGAGACCGTGTGGCCAGGGCTGATCTGTGACAGCCGGGTGTGCTGCCAGTCAGCCAACAGAGTTAATGGTCCTGATGTCCTGCCTGGTGTTCCCTGCAATGTCCCAACACAATGATGAGAGCAGGGGTGGTAGAAGTGGCTTGAAACAGGCAAGATTGTGCTTCTTGTGAGTGCAGTGGTTCCGCTTTTCAGAGTGCCACGGGAAAAGGGAACAGATCCTGCTCCAGCGAGGGGAATGTGGAGGAGCCCCTGAGTCCCCGGGACAGAGGGAAATCCCCACACGCAGAGATGCCTCGGGGCACAGGTAAAAGTCCACGCAGAGGACTTGTGGGTGAGTGCGGGGCCCCCCCTGTGGCCTGTTGGGAGGGGACAGTGTCCCCGTGGCAGTGTCACCCCAGGAGGAGTGGGTCTGGCACGTGTGGGGCTTCTTCCAGCTGTCTGGGAAAGGGTCTTGTGTTCTGCTGGGTCCTCCCTGGGGGGCTGTATCAGCCCCCCCGTCTCTCTCTGCCTGGCAGCTCTCCTGCTGGGGGCTGTCGCCCAGTGTGTGTGGGGTGACAGCCTTGTCCCTGCCCTGTGTGACTGTCCCTTGCTGCCAGCTGGGAATGGCCCGATGGCAGTTGCTGTGCCCGGGGAGGGGGTTGAGAAGCTGCAGCTGAGTGTGTGTGGGGTAGAGGGGTCTGGGGGGTCCCTCCTGTGTTCCCTGGGCAGGTTGTGCTGGGGGTGGTGGGGCTGGGAGGGGGACAGCACTGTCCTCACCCCGAGTGGCTCTTTCTCCCTCCAGGCAGGTGCCCCACGCTCCATCCAGTGTGTGCCCTGGTGCTGGTTGTGCTGGTGGTTCTGGTGCTGGCTCTGATCGTGGCTGTTGCTGCACTCTCAGGTAAGGGAGGAGCGGCTGCCTCCTTCCCTGCCCCGCGGAGCTGTGTCCCCTGGTCCCTGCGGAGCCCAATCCTCTGCCCTTCTGCCCTTCCCTCTCCAGCAGGAAGACATGGAGGGGATCCAGCTGTGCCTGCGGCTCTGGTGCTGGCCTGTCCTGATGACTGGGTCGGGTACCGCAACGTCTGCTACTACCTGTCGAGGGACGAGGGGAGCTGGGAGTGGAGCCAGGAGCAGTGCTCCTCGCATGGGGCCTCGCTGGCCATGCCCCGGAGGGAGTGGGAGATGGTGAGTGAGGGGCTGTTGTGGCTGCGTGGGGGTTTGGGGGTGTTCCTGGGTTGGGTGCAGAGCCCGGGGTTGGAGCCGAGCTGTGTCAGAGCAGGAGCGAGAGCGCTGGCCGGGCTGGTGAGCTCCTGCAGCAGCTCTGGAGCTTGTTGGAGCAGGCGTGGGGTGGGAGCTGCTGCCATCCCAGGGCCAGTGGTAGCCATACGAGGCTGGCAGGGACCAGTGTGGGTCTGGGAGAGGGACTGGCGTGGGGCTGGCAGCATCTCCTGACTGTTGGCTTCTCTCTGTGTCGTGCCCAGGAGTTCCTCTTGCGCCTCAAGGGCAACATGGATTACTGGCTTGGGCTGCGCAGACGGGGCGAGCGCCTGCAGTGGGTGGATGGCAGCAGCTTCAACCAGAGGTGAGTCCCGTTGGGAGCCGGGGCCGTGGGGAGACCGTCCTGCGGTGGGACGGGCAGGGCCCTGGTGGGACGTGTCTGCTGGGGCTGTCCCTCGCAGGCGGCCCTTGTCCCCTCCTGGTGCTTGAGGGGACGACCGCGACCCCCGCGGTGCCAGCGGTGCCTGTGCTGCTTGTTGCAGGTTTGTGGTGCAGGGCCAAGGAGAGTGTGCGTATTTGTACGACGGGGCTGTCGCGAGTGCAGGCTGCTCCCAGTCGCGGCCGTACATCTGCAGCAAGCCCCAAGCGCTCGTGTGACAGAGGCGCTGGAGAAAGGACCTTTGCGTGGTGGGGCCTCACAGCTTGAGCCCTTCCAGCAGCGCAGGGGAGCGTGGGGGTGTCCTTCCCTCAGCTGCTGCTCCGGGTTGGTCCTGCAGGTGGGGAGAGGTGCTGGGAGCTGCTGTGTGCTGCCTGCACTGGGACCTCAAGCCTGGGACTGGTTCCTTCATCCTCCTGGGCCCACCCCAGAACCCATCTTGCTCCTCTCACACCTCACAGGTGATGCTGAGCTGTGGTGATGGAGCTGGAGCAGCTGCTGCCAGATGAGCTGGGTGCAGCAATGTCAGTGCAGGTCCCTGGCCCTGTGCAGGGTGGAGGGGACACAGAGCCAGGGGGTGAAGTGGCCCCTGTGGGGCTCCCTTGAAAGTTAGACTCTCATTCACACGGAAGCTTTTTTTTCCCCTGCTGTTTTGTATTGTTTATTAAAACATGATGTATTTCTACATGTGTTTGTCTCCTGCTGGGGCAGGGGTGTGTGCTGGAGGCAGCCCTGTCCCCTCCCCTCTGCTGGCACTTTCCATCCTGCCTTTGGGAGCGTTGGAGGACACGGCTGTGAGGAGGTGTCTCTGCTGCCCAACGTCTTCTCCCCCCATCCCTGGCAGTGTGGGGTGCTGGCAGTGGGAGGGGGTGGCTTCAGCCCGTGTCCCCGTGTTTTCCTGCCCATGGGGGCTCTTGGGGCCCCCCAAATCCTGACCCCTCAAGAAGGTGCTCTTCAAGAGCCCTGGAAGCTGCTGCAAACAGGCGTGAGTAGTGAGAAACGGGTTTATTTTGGGTCTGTGCAGAGACGGGCGCTGGGTGGAAACTCCGCAAAGCTGGCGCACCCTGCCTTACACATTGTAAGCGTTTCTATTTTACAAAAATCGACTGATTAGCATACTGTACTTGTCATGGGCACCTCATCCTAGTGCCTGCTTGTGTTCTGGCTTCCAGTTACAGGTCTGGTACATTGGTAAATCCCTGCGCCTGCTCAGGTTTCCAAGAGCGTCCGTGGACGGGGCGAGTTCTGCGGGAACGCGGCAAAAAGCCCGGCGGGTGACGGGGGCGCGCTCCGCTCGCCTCCCTCTGCCGCCACTCCTCGCCCCGCGCGCTGATTGGCCGGAGCGGGCCGTACCAGGGGTATAAATACCGTCCCTCAGTCAGTTCGCGGCGAGCGGCGGCGGGAACGGTGGGTGTCGGAGCGCGGAGCCCCTGGGTGCCGTCCGCGGGGCGGGGGCTGCTGCGGGGAAGGGAGCCCGGCGGGCTGGCGCTCCGTGTGCGCTCCCTCTCTTCATGGCCCGGCTCCGTGCGGGGCCGGGGAGCCGCTCCCCCCGCGGGGCCCCCGCTGCTGCCCGGAGCTCCGCCGGCTGAGCTGGGGCTCCTCCGTCGGCGGGGCTCCCCGGGGCTGCGCTGGGTTCCCGGGAGGGCCTGGTCCCGCCGGGGCTTGGGCTTTCCCAGGCGGGGGGTTCCGGCTCCAGCCCCCCGCACAGTCCCCGTCTCTGTGGATGCTGGAGCATCCGGTCTCTGGGCTCGTTGTTTCGGGAGGAGCCGCTGCTGCTTTTCCGGGGGGGAGCCATAGAGTGGGAGTCGCAAGTCTGCGCAGGGAGCAAGAGTGTGAGTCACGGATCGCCAGCAGCAGTCGATTTCGCACCAGAGAAGCCCGGGCTGCGGGAGCCGCTTTGTGCAAAGGCGCAGGAGCAGCTCTGGGGAGAGCAGCCCCGTGCCCTGGTGCAGACGGAGCCTCTCTTGCCGCTCTCCTGTGCCGGGCGTTGGCATTTGCCTGCCAGGACGGAGAGCTGGTGCTCCAGCAGCTGCTGGCAGTTGGGGTTTCTGCCTGGGCTGGTGGAGGCCGGGCTGCAGGGCTCAGCTGGGCGAGTGGGGCTGGAGGGGAATGTCCAGACCTGGGGCTGTTCCTCCCTCGTCTGCCTTCTGCCCTCCTTGAGCCAGACATCAGCGACCGTCCCCAGGGCGCTGGCCCTGCTGGGCTCCAAGGGCTGGTCCCTGAGCTCACTGGGGCTGTGTTTGTGTCCCCAGGTGTTGGGGACAGGCTGCAGCGTCCCAGGGGGAGCAGGGACAGCCCTTCCCTGGCATGGCCTTCCTCAGCCCGGGTGAGACCGTGTGGCCAGGGCTGATCTGTGACAGCCGGGTGTGCTGCCAGTCAGCCAACAGAGTTAATGGTCCTGATGTCCTGCCTGGTGTTCCCTGCAATGTCCCAACACAATGATGAGAGCAGGGGTGGTAGAAGTGGCTTGAAACAGGCAACATTGTGCTTCTTGTGAGTGCAGTGGTTCCGCTTTTCAGAGTGCCATGGGAAAAGGGAACAGATCCTGCTCCAGCGAGGGGAATGTGGAGGAGCCCCTGAGTCCCCGGGACAGAGGGAAATCCCCACACGCAGAGATGCCTCGGGGCACAGGTAAAAGTCCACGCAGAGGACTTGTGGGTGAGTGCGGGGCCCCCCCTGTGGCCTGTTGGGAGGGGACAGTGTCCCCGTGGCAGTGTCACCCCAGGAGGAGTGGGTCTGGCACGTGTGGGGCTTCTTCCAGCTGTCTGGGAAAGGGTCTTGTGTTCTGCTGGGTCCTCCCTGGGGGGCTGTATCAGCCCCCCCGTCTCTCTCTGCCTGGCAGCTCTCCTGCTGGGGGCTGTCGCCCAGTGTGTGTGGGGTGACAGCCTTGTCCCTGCCCTGTGTGACTGTCCCTTGCTGCCAGCTGGGAATGGCCCGATGGCAGTTGCTGTGCCCGGGGAGGGGGTTGAGAAGCTGCAGCTGAGTGTGTGTGGGGTAGAGGGGTCTGGGGGGTCCCTCCTGTGTTCCCTGGGCAGGTTGTGCTGGGGGTGGTGGGGCTGGGAGGGGGACAGCACCGTCCTCACCCCGAGTGGCTTTCTTCTCTTCCAGGTGAGCCGTACACGCTCCATCCAGTGTGTGCCCTGGTGCTGGCTGTGCTGGTGGCTCTGGTGCTGGCTCTGATCGTGGCTGTTGCTGCACTCTCAGGTAAGGGAGGAGCGGCTGCCTCCTTCCCTGCCCCGCGGAGCTGTGTCCCCTGGTCCCTGCGGAGCCCAATCCTCTGCCCTTCTGCCCTTCCCTCTCCAGCAGGAAGACATGGAGGGGATCCAGCTGTGCCTGCGGCTCTGGTGCTGGCCTGTCCTGATGACTGGGTCGGGTACCGCAACGTCTGCTACTACCTGTCGAGGGACGAGGGGAGCTGGGAGTGGAGCCAGGAGCAGTGCTCCTCGCATGGGGCCTCGCTGGCCATGCCCCGGAGGGAGTGGGAGATGGTGAGTGAGGGGCTGTTGTGGCTGCGTGGGGGTTTGGGGGTGTTCCTGGGTTGGGTGCAGAGCCCGGGGTTGGAGCCGAGCTGTGTCAGAGCAGGAGCGAGAGCGCTGGCCGGGCTGGTGAGCTCCTGCAGCAGCTCTGGAGCTTGTTGGAGCAGGCGTGGGGTGGGAGCTGCTGCCATCCCAGGGCCAGTGGTAGCCACGCGAGGCTGGCAGGGACCAGTGTGGGTCTGGGAGAGGGACTGGCGTGGGGCTGGCAGCATCTCCTGACTGTTGGCTTCTCTCTGTGTCGTGCCCAGGAGTTCCTCTTGCGCCTCAAGGGCAACATGGATTACTGGCTTGGGCTGCGCAGACGGGGCGAGCGCCTGCAGTGGGTGGATGGCAGCAGCTTCAACCAGACGTGAGTCCCGTTGGGAGCCGGGGCCGTGGGGAGACCGTCCTGCGGTGGGACGGGCAGGGCCCTGGTGGGACGTGTCTGCTGGGGCTGTCCCTCGCAGGCGGCCCTTGTCCCCTCCTGGTGCTTGAGGGGACAACTGCGACCCCCACGGTGCCAGCGCTGCCTGTGCTGCTCGTTGCAGGATCCCAGTGAAGGGCCATGAACCTTGTCTCTTCTTGAATGACCATGATCTCATGAGTGCCAGCTGCTCCCAGGCCCGGCCCTACCTCTGCAGCAAGCCCCAAGATCTGATGGGAACCACATGACAGAGGTGCTGGAGAAAGGCCCTTCCCTGTGCTGGGGACTATGTTGGGTTTAGGTGGCAAGGGTTGGGAGTGGGGGTGGCTTCATCGAATCACGGAATGGTTTGGGTGGGAAGGGGCCTTCAAGTTCATCTGGTTCCACCCCCCTGCCCTGGGCAGGGACACCTCCCACCAGCCCAGGTTGCTCCAAGCCCCATCCAACCTGGCCTTGAGCCCCTCCAGGGATGGGGCAGCCACAGCTTCTGTGGGCAACGTGATCCACTGTCTCACCAGCCTCACAACGAAGTTCTTCCTTATTTTTTTACCTAAATCTCCCCTCTTTCTGTTGAAAGACATTACCCCTTGTCCTATTGCTACATGCCCTCGTTAAAAGGCCCTTCCCAGCTCTCTTGGAGCCCCTTTAGATCCTGGGAGGGGCTCTAAGGACTCCCTGGAGCCTGCCCTTCTCCAGGCTGAACAATCTGGGCTGGTTTTGGCTGGGGTAGGGTTAATTTTCTTCACGGTGGCTGGTAGGGGGCTGGTTTGGGTTTGTGCTGGACCCGGTGTTGGTAACACAGGGCTGTTTTCGTTCCTGCTGAGCAGGGCTGGCAGCGAGTCAAGGCCTTTTCTGCTCCTCACACCGCCCTGCCAGCGAGCAGGCTGGGGGGACACAGGCGGGACAGCTGACCCCAACTGACCAAAGGGACGTTCTGTACCATGTGACGTCGTGCTCAGCATTTAGAACTGGGAGAAGAACCAATGGAGAGGACGTTTGGAGTTGGTGCGTTTGAGACGGACCCGTTAAGATGCGTTTGAGATGGACCCAAGTCATGCAGGTGGCTGAACACCTTCCTGCTGATGGGAAGTAGCGAATGAATTCCGTGTTCTTCTCTACTTATGGGTTGGTATAAAGGAAGTTTAATGAGTTTTTTTGCTTTTACTCTTCCGATTCTCTCTCCATCCCACCAGTAGAAAGTGGGTGAGTGGCCGCATGGTCCCGGTTGCTGGTTGGGGTTAAACCATGACAACCCCCAGCTCTCTCAGCCTGTCCTCACAGCAGAGGGGCTCCAGCCCTCCCAGCATCTCCGGGGCCTCCTCCGGCCCCGCTCCAGCAGCTCCGTGTCCTTCTGCTGTTGGTGTCCCCAGAGCTGGAGGCAGCACTGCAGGGGGGTCTCCCCCGAGCAGAGCAGAGGGGCAGAATCCCCCCCCTTGCTCTGCCGGACACGCTCCTTTTGATGCAGCGGCATCACTGGTGCCCACGTCAAACAGCAGCAGCAGATAATGGTCAGCGGACGGTACGAGGATCGTTAGTCTCTCGGTGACGTCCCTGGTATGACATCCCCCGCCTCCGTAAGCAGCACCCCTCTCCAGAGAGTGCGTCAGGTCAGCAGATGGGTGCTTCCATTCCTCTCAGAAGAGTCGCCTGCTACTGTCACCCGTCGCCTTTTGCTGGTTGTTACGCGGGGAGCAGATCGAGCTGCCTGACCCAGCTCCAGGGTCTCCCCTGGCTGTAAGGGGTCTTCGCTCTTCAGCCTGGGGAGCGGGGATGAATTTCCCCGAGTTGAGTCTTTCTTTTTGGCCTGTGATGGCAATTGTTGAATGGTCGCCCTGGTCTTATCTCGACCCACCAGCTTTTCATTGTATCTTCTCCCCCTGACCAGTTGAGCGGGGAGGGAGAGAGCAGCTTGGTGGGCACCTGGTAGACAGCAAAGTCCAACCTTCCACGGCCATGCGGAAGGGTCTGGGAGGGTCTCCTGCTCCTCCTTGAACCAGGGAGCCCAGAACTGGACCCAGTGCTCCAAAAGTGGCCTCACCAGGGCAGAGCAGAGGGGGAGGGTGACGTCCCTTGAGGTTATCCCTGCCCTTAGTGCCCCCCAGGAGACCACTGGCCTTCTGGCCACAAGGGCACCTGGCTGGCTCATGGGCAACTTGGTGTCCACCAGGACCCCCGGGTCCCTCTCTGCAGAGCTGCTCTCCAGCAGGTCAGCCCCGAGCTGTCCCGGTGCAGGGGGTTATTCCTCCCCAGGGGCAGGACCTTTGTTGAACTCCGTGAGGTTCCTCTCCGCCATCTCTCCAGCCTGTCCAGGCCTGGCTGGGTGCCGGCGGGTGCGTCCTGCTCTGGGCACGGGCAGGGGCCGGGGGACGTCGCCGGGAACGGCCACGGCTCTGGGTCCAGCTGGGAGTCGCCTTGTGTGATCGACACGTACCTCGGACCCGCGCCGAGGAGGGATGGCGGAAACACGCGAGAGGTCGGGGTTAATATCTCCGTGCTGAGAACGTCCCCGTTCCCATGGGCGGCTCGGAAACCGCCCAGCGCCGTCTGGGCCGGGGCGGACCGTGAGGCGAGGGGCAGCTCCTGAGGGGAGCTCAAGGCGGCGCTTCGATTGGCTGCCCCTGCCGCCACTCCTCGTCCTTGCGTGCTGATTGGTCGGAGCGGTGGGCGGGCCGTGCCAGGGGTATAAATGCCGTCCCTCAGTCAGTTCGCGGCGGAGCGTCTGAGCGGCGGCGGGGACGGCGGGGCAGCCGGGAGAGGAGCGGCCGGAGCCGGCGGGTGGGTGCCGTCCGCTCGGTGCGGGGCTGCGGGGAAGGGAGCCCGGCGGGCTGGCGCTCCCCGTGCGCTCCCGCTCTTCATGGCCCGGCTCCGTGCGGGGCCGGGGAGCCGCTCCCCCCGCGGGGCCCCCGCTGCTGCCCGGAGCTCCGCCGGCTGAGCTGGGGCTCCTCCGTCGGCGGGGCTCCCCGGGGCTGCGCTGGGTTCCCGGGAGGGCCTGGTCCCGCCGGGGCTTGGGCTTTCCCAGGCGGGGGTTTCCGGCTCCAGCCACCCGCACAGTCCCCGTCTCTGTGGATGCTGGAGCATCCGGTCTCTGGGCTCGTTGTTTCGGGAGGAGCCGCTGCTGCTTTTCCGGGCTGGGAGCCACAGAGTGGGAGTCGCAAGTCTGCGCAGGGAGCAAGAGTGTGAGTCACGGATCGCCAGCAGCAGTCGATTTTGCAAGCAAAGAAGCCCGGGCTGCAGGAGCAGCTCTGGGGAGAGCAGCCCCGTGCCCTGGTGCAGACGGAGCCTCTCTTGCCGCTCTCCTGTGCCGGGCGTTGGCATTTGCCTGCCAGGACGGAGAGCTGGTGCTCCAGCAGCTGCTGGCAGTTGGGGTTTCTGCCTGGGCTGGCGGAGGCCGGGCTGCAGGGCTCAGCTGGGTGAGTGGGGCTGGAGGGGAATGTCCAGACCTGGGGCTGTTCCTCCCTCGTCTGCCTTCTGCCCTCCTTCAGCCAGACATCAGCGACCGTCCCCAGGGCGCTGGCCCTGCTGGGCTCCAGGGGCTGGTCCCTGAGCTCACTGGGGCTGTGTTTGTGTCCCCAGGTGTTGGGGACAGGCTGCAGCATCCCAGGGGGAGCAGGGACAGCCCTTCCCTGGCATGGCCTTCCTCAGCCCGGGCGAGACCGTGTGGCCAGGGCTGATCTGTGACAGCCGGGTGTGCTGCCAGTCAGCCAACAGAGTTAATGGTCCTGATGTCCTGCCTGGTGTTCCCTGCAATGTCCCAACACAATGATGAGAGCAGGGGTGGTAGAAGTGGCTTGAAACAGGCAACATTGTGCTTCTTGTGAGTGCAGTGGTTCCGCTTTTCAGAGTGCCATGGGAGAAGGGAACAGATCCTGCTCCAGCGAGGGGAATGTGGAGGAGCCCCTGAGTCCCCGGGACAGAGGGAAATCCCCACACGCAGAGATGCCTCGGGGCACAGGTAAAAGTCCACGCAGAGGACTTGTGGGTGAGTGCGGGGCCCCCCCTGTGGCCTGTTGGGAGGGGACAGTGTCTCCGTGGCAGTGTCACCCCAGGGGGAGTGGGGCTGGCACGTGTGGGGCTTCTTCCAGCTGTCTGGGAAAGGGTCTTGTGTTCTGCTGGGTCCTCCCTGGGGGGCTGTATCAGCCCCCCCGTCTCTCTCTGCCTGGCAGCTCTCCTGCTGGGGGCTGTCGCCCAGTGTGTGTGGGGTGACAGCCTTGTCCCTGCCCTGTGTGACTGTCCCTTGCTGCCAGCTGGGAATGGCCCGATGGCAGTTGCTGTGCCCGGGGAGGGGGTTGAGAAGCTGCAGCTGAGTGTGTGTGGGGTAGAGGGGTCTGGGGGGTCCCTCCTGTGTTCCCTGGGCAGGTTGTGCTGGGGGTGGTGGGGCTGGGAGGAGGACAGCACCGTCCTCACCCCGAGTGGCTCTTTCTCCCTCCAGGCAGGTGCCCCACGCTCCATCCAGTGTGTGCCCTGGTGCTGGTTGTGCTGGTGGTTCTGGTGCTGGCTCTGATCGTGGCTGTTGCTGCACTCTCAGGTAAGGGAGGAGCGGCTGCCTCCTTCCCTGCCCCGCGGAGCTGTGTCCCCTGGTCCCTGCGGAGCCCAATCCTCTGCCCTTCTGCCCTTCCCTCTCCAGCAGGAAGACATGGAGGGGATCCAGCTGTGCCTGCGGCTCTGGTGCTGGCCTGTCCTGATGACTGGGTCGGGTACCGCAATGTCTGCTACTACCTGTCGAGGGACGAGGGGAGCTGGGAGTGGAGCCAGGAGCAGTGCTCCTCGCATGGGGCCTCGCTGGCCATGCCCCGGAGGGAGTGGGAGATGGTGAGTGAGGGGCTGTTGTGGCTGCGTGGGGGTTTGGGGGTGTTCCTGGGTTGGGTGCAGAGCCCGGGGTTGGAGCCGAGCTGTGTCAGAGCAGGAGCGAGAGCGCTGGCCGGGCTGGTGAGCTCCTGCAGCAGCTCTGGAGCTTGTTGGAGCAGGCGTGGGGTGGGAGCTGCTGCCATCCCAGGGCCAGTGGTAGCCACGCGAGGCTGGCAGGGACCAGTGTGGGTCTGGGAGAGGGACTGGCGTGGGGCTGGCAGCATCTCCTGACTGTTGGCTTCTCTCTGTGTCGTGCCCAGGAGTTCCTCTTGCGCCTCAAGGGCAACATGGATTACTGGCTTGGGCTGCGGAGACAAGGCGAGCGCCTGCAGTGGGTGGATGGCAGCAGCTTCAACCAGAGGTGAGTCCCGTTGGGAGCCGGGGCCGTGGGGAGACCGTCCTGCGGTGGGACGGGCAGGGCCCTGGTGGGACGTGTCTGCTGGGGCTGTCCCTCGCAGGCGGCCCTTGTCCCCTCCTGGTGCTTGAGGGGACAACTGCGACCCCCATGGTGCCAGCGCTGCCTGTGCTGCTCGTTGCAGGATCCCAGTGAAGGGCCATGAACCTTGTCTCTTCTTGAATGACCATGATCTCATGAGTGCCAGCTGCTCCCAGGCCCGGCCCTACCTCTGCAGCAAGCCCCAAGATCTGATGGGAACCACATGACAGAGGTGCTGGAGAAAGGCCCTTCCCTGTGCTGGGGACTATGTTGGGTTTAGGTGGCAAGGGTTGGGAGTGGGGGTGGCTTCATCGAATCACGGAATGGTTTGGGTGGGAAGGGGCCTTCAAGTTCATCTGGTTCCACCCCCCTGCCCTGGGCAGGGACACCTCCCACCAGCCCAGGTTGCTCCAAGCCCCATCCAACCTGGCCTTGAGCCCCTCCAGGGATGGGGCAGCCACAGCTTCTGTGGGCAACGTGATCCACTGTCTCACCAGCCTCACAACGAAGTTCTTCCTTATTTTTTTACCTAAATCTCCCCTCTTTCTGTTGAAAGACATTACCCCTTGTCCTATTGCTACATGCCCTCGTTAAAAGGCCCTTCCCAGCTCTCTTGGAGCCCCTTTAGATCCTGGGAGGGGCTCTAAGGACTCCCTGGAGCCTGCCCTTCTCCAGGCTGAACAATCTGGGCTGGTTTTGGCTGGGGTAGGGTTAATTTTCTTCACGGTGGCTGGTAGGGGGCTGGTTTGGGTTTGTGCTGGACCCGGTGTTGGTAACACAGGGCTGTTTTCGTTCCTGCTGAGCAGGGCTGGCAGCGAGTCAAGGCCTTTTCTGCTCCTCACACCGCCCTGCCAGCGAGCAGGCTGGGGGGACACAGGCGGGACAGCTGACCCCAACTGACCAAAGGGACGTTCTGTACCATGTGACGTCGTGCTCAGCATTTAGAACTGGGAGAAGAACCAATGGAGAGGACGTTTGGAGTTGGTGCGTTTGAGACGGACCCGTTAAGATGCGTTTGAGATGGACCCAAGTCATGCAGGTGGCTGAACACCTTCCTGCTGATGGGAAGTAGCGAATGAATTCCGTGTTCTTCTCTACTTATGGGTTGGTATAAAGGAAGTTTAATGAGTTTTTTTGCTTTTACTCTTCCGATTCTCTCTCCATCCCACCAGTAGAAAGTGGGTGAGTGGCCGCATGGTCCCGGTTGCTGGTTGGGGTTAAACCATGACAACCCCCAGCTCTCTCAGCCTGTCCTCACAGCAGAGGGGCTCCAGCCCTCCCAGCATCTCCGGGGCCTCCTCCGGCCCCGCTCCAGCAGCTCCGTGTCCTTCTGCTGTTGGTGTCCCCAGAGCTGGAGGCAGCACTGCAGGGGGGTCTCCCCCGAGCAGAGCAGAGGGGCAGAATCCCCCCCCTTGCTCTGCCGGACACGCTCCTTTTGATGCAGCGGCATCACTGGTGCCCACGTCAAACAGCAGCAGCAGATAATGGTCAGCGGACGGTACGAGGATCGTTAGTCTCTCGGTGACGTCCCTGGTATGACATCCCCCGCCTCCGTAAGCAGCACCCCTCTCCAGAGAGTGCGTCAGGTCAGCAGATGGGTGCTTCCATTCCTCTCAGAAGAGTCGCCTGCTACTGTCACCCGTCGCCTTTTGCTGGTTGTTACGCGGGGAGCAGATCGAGCTGCCTGACCCAGCTCCAGGGTCTCCCCTGGCTGTAAGGGGTCTTCGCTCTTCAGCCTGGGGAGCGGGGATGAATTTCCCCGAGTTGAGTCTTTCTTTTTGGCCTGTGATGGCAATTGTTGAATGGTCGCCCTGGTCTTATCTCGACCCACCAGCTTTTCATTGTATCTTCTCCCCCTGACCAGTTGAGCGGGGAGGGAGAGAGCAGCTTGGTGGGCACCTGGTAGACAGCAAAGTCCAACCTTCCACGGCCATGCGGAAGGGTCTGGGAGGGTCTCCTGCTCCTCCTTGAACCAGGGAGCCCAGAACTGGACCCAGTGCTCCAAAAGTGGCCTCACCAGGGCAGAGCAGAGGGGGAGGGTGACGTCCCTTGAGGTTATCCCTGCCCTTAGTGCCCCCCAGGAGACCACTGGCCTTCTGGCCACAAGGGCACCTGGCTGGCTCATGGGCAACTTGGTGTCCACCAGGACCCCCGGGTCCCTCTCTGCAGAGCTGCTCTCCAGCAGGTCAGCCCCGAGCTGTCCCGGTGCAGGGGGTTATTCCTCCCCAGGGGCAGGACCTTTGTTGAACTCCGTGAGGTTCCTCTCCGCCATCTCTCCAGCCTGTCCAGGCCTGGCTGGGTGCCGGCGGGTGCGTCCCGCTCTGGGCACGGGCAGGGGCCGGGGGACGTCGCCGGGAACGGCCACGGCTCTGGGTCCAGCTGGGAGTCGCCTTGTGTGATCGACACGTACCTCGGACCCGCGCCGAGGAGGGATGGCGGAAACACGCGAGAGGTCGGGGTTAATATCTCCGTGCTGAGAACGTCCCCGTTCCCATGGGCGGCTCGGAAACCGCCCAGCGCCGTCTGGGCCGGGGCGGACCGTGAGGCGAGGGGCAGCTCCTGAGGGGAGCTCAAGGCGGCGCTTCGATTGGCTGCCCCTGCCGCCACTCCTCGTCCTTGCGTGCTGATTGGTCGGAGCGGTGGGCGGGCCGTGCCGGGGGTATAAATGCCGTCCCTCAGTCAGTTCGCGCCGGAGAGTCTGAGCGGCGGCGGGGACGGCGGGGCAGCCGGGAGAGGAGCGGCCGGAGCCGGCGGGTGGGTGCCGTCCGCTCGGTGCGGGGCTGCGGGGAAGGGAGCCCGGCGGGCTGGCGCTCCCCGTGCGCTCCCGCTCTTCATGGCCCGGCTCCGTGCGGGGCCGGGGAGCCGCTCCCCCCGCGGGGCCCCCGCTGCTGCCCGGAGCTCCGCCGGCTGAGCTGGGGCTCCTCCGTCGGCGGGGCTCCCCGGGGCTGCGCTGGGTTCCCGGGAGGGCCTGGTGCCGCCGGGGCTTTGGGCTCCGGGCCCGCCCTGCGCAGTCCCCGTCTCTGCGGGCGCTGGAATTTCCTTTTCCCGGGGATTGTTGGTGGAGGTGACGCTTTTCCTAAATCACCAGAAGAGTCGGTTTCACAATCGTGGCACCGGGCTGCAGGAGCCGCTTTGTGCAAAGGCGCAGGAGCAGCTCTGGGGAGAGCAGCCCCGTGCCCTGGTGCAGACGGAGCCTCTCTTGCCGCTCTCCTGTGCCGGGCGTTGGCATTTGCCTGCCAGGACGGAGAGCTGGTGCTCCAGCAGCTGCTGGCAGTTGGGGTTTCTGCCTGGGCTGGTGGAGGCCGGGCTGCAGGGCTCAGCTGGGCGAGTGGGGCTGGAGGGGAATGTCCAGACCTGGGGCTGTTCTGCCCTGGTGGCCTGACACCGGTGTCACCGCAGGGTCTGTTGCGGGCGGAGTGAAGAACTTCACTTGTAAGAGAGAAGTAGTGAAATGTTTATTAACATAAAACAGTGATTTAACAAAGTTAGCAGTGAATGCGACAGTGTTTTACGAGGTTCGATGCCAGGGCACACTTGATTATTTACTGCATAGAGGCCGGGGTCAGACAAGCTCTCAGGGAGACCCTCCCGTTGAGTCCCGAAGTTCAGAAAGGACCCCCTGGCTTTCTAAACTCCTCCTCAGAGAGGAGTCTGGCTGCGGCTGGATCCAATCCTAGTCCCAGACTTGGTCAACGGTTTATGTCTAAAGGATTATATACGCGCAATCAATCCTTAGATCCCTTAGCTAAGATGTCAAAGTTTAGCGTGCTATTAGTCACTTACCGAGAATCTGTTGCGGCAAGGAATCTCTCAGCCTCGAGGAGAAGAACCTTAAGCGAGCGTCCCCACTCCAGAGGAGACCCTGTCGTGCAGCCGCTGCCGTGCAGGAGAGCTCAAAGGGCTCTTGGGCTGTCCACTGTTTATGGAGTAAGAGAATTGACCTATTGCCATATTCTCATGGGAACAAGATGCCCCGGTTCCCACTCCAGACAGGGTTTTGGTCATGCTGCCGGCCGTCTCCCACAGTTCAGGTGCAACTCATCACAACTCCCGCTGATGGCCATGGCTTGAGCAGGAGCCGGGGGTGGGGGGGGGAAGGGGAAAAGGGGAGAGCACACCGCCACAGGGGGGTGGACCCTGAAGTCACTCCGAAGACCATAATTCTGCACCTGGAAACTGGGCAAAGGTTGGAGGTGTTGGTAGTTACCAGGTGCCCCCCGCAGATTGTACCCGTCTGGTGAGTGAATTTCCTTTGTGCAGGGCATTAAGAACCTTTAATTAATTTAAAGTCTTGTAAGGGGTTCAGCGCAAATGCTGGGGAAGGGCAGTGGGGCAGAGCAGGGGCTGCAGCGGGAGCCGCGGCGTGGGCCCGTCCTGCCCTCGACCGACGGTTCCTCCCGACGGCAGGGTGCGGGGGGTTTGGTGGGATTTCTGGAGCCTCCCTGGGGGCGGGTGCAGCCCTTCTTCCCCATCCCCTCCCCGGCGGCTCTAACCCCCCCTTGCCCTCCCTCTGCCTCCCTTCCCACCCTCTTCTCCAGCTGCGCCTGCAGATGGGGTTCCCCGCCAGCCCCAGGGGCCTCCTGAGTTATTTCCTGACTCTCCACGTGCTCCGCCTGGGATCAGGTAGGGATCCTGCAGGGCTGGGGGTGCTGAGCCCGCTGGCTGCGGGGGGCAGATGTGGGGCAGGGGAGGTGCCGTGGGGCAGGAGGAGCTGAGCCCAGAGCTTGGCCGCGGATGGGTTTCACTTTGGCTCTTGATGCCACCCCCACGTCCCTTGCCCTGGGACACCTTCAGTCCCGTCCCGCAGTGCTCCCCTAAAGCCTTTGTCCCTTCTCCCAGGGCTGGCCGGGCTGGGGGCTATTTTTGGGGTTGGGGGTGACTTTCTGGAGCTGGTTCCCACTCCCAGGGAACCTCCTTCTCCTTGGAGTCCTCCCACTCCCTCTCCAGTTTCTCCAGGCTCTTTGGAGCACGGGGAGGGCAAAGCGACGCCCGCGGGATGGAGCGGGCACCGCTCACGCCACGCTCGCCCCTTGCCATGCAACGCCCCGGAATTAACATGGGCGCAATCTCCGTCTCTCTGTGTCCTTCTCCGTCCCCAAGCTGAGTTCAGAGTGGTGGGACCAGACCGACCTCTCCTTGCCACCGTGGGGCAGGACGTCGTGCTGCCGTGTCACTTGTCCCCACGCGCGGATGCTCGGAGCTTGGAGATCAGGTGGATCCGGTACCGGTTCTCGGAAACGGTGCATCTCTACCGAAATGGAGAGGACCTGGATGGGGCACAGATGGAGGAATACATTGGAAGGACACAGTTGGTCAGAGATGGTCTCTCCAATGGGACCCTGGACTTGCGACTCCCTGGGGTGAGACCCTCTGATGATGGCCAGTATGTCTGCACTGTGAGAGATGCTGCCTCTTATGGAGAAGCTACAGTGGACCTGGAGGTGGCAGGTTTGTGGGTGGTGCGGTGTTTCCTGGGGATGGTGTAGGTGTCCCTGGGTTGGGGTGTCCCTCCCAGACCTCTGTCCCATCCTCACGTCCATCCATCCAATGCCAAAGGCCAATAGACCTTGAAAGAGGTCGGGTTGAAGGGGACCCTTCCCATCCGTGCCTGCCCAGGAAGGAGCACAGACATGGTGCTGGGGGTGTTTTTGGGGGCAGAGTGGCACAAACGAGGTGGCTTTGTGTCTCTGTGGTGTCCTCGAGGTGTTGTGAGGGCACAGGGGAGAAGCTGCTGAGCAGCTGCTTGGGCTCAGGGCCTGGGCTGCCAAGCGAGCCCAGGATGGGAGCTACCGCTGTGCCTGGCGTTGGGAAGAGCCCTCTTCCCAGGTGCCACCAGCTGGATCCTTGCTTTGCCTTTGCCGTTTGTGCCGGAGGAGACCTGGCGCCGCATCTGAAAGCCTCAGGACTTCTTGGACAAGGCCGGGAGAGGGCAGAGACCTTGCTCGGCCTCTGGGTCCTCCTCTGCCGGGCTGTTTTATGGGCGATGTGGGGTCATTGGGCATCAATGCTCTCCGGTTCCTGCACACGTTGGGGTGGTTTGGGTGGTGTGAGGAGCACGTGCGCGGTCCCACAGCCCCCTCGGGACAATGGGATGTGTCTGGTACGGGGTTGGGTCTTTGCCTTTGAGCCGAGTCCATCCCTAACTCAGCCCAACGGCGGGCTCTTCCCCCAGCCATGGGCTCCGTCCCTCTCCTCTCTCTGGAGGCTCACCAGGACGGAGGCATCCGGGTGGTGTGTGGATCGGCCGGCTGGTACCCACAACCGGAGGTGCTGTGGAAGGCTGCCAGCGGGCAGCGTCTGCCCTCGGTCTCCCAGAGACGTTCCTCTGACGAGAGGGGCCTGTTTGAGATCCAAGATGTCGTCGTGGTGAGCGGGAAGGGCGATGGGAACTTGTCGTGCGTGGTGAGGAACAGCCGCCTGGAGCAGGAGCAGGCGTCGTCCCTGCACATCTCAGGTGCAGGATGGCAGCGGGGCTGGGGTTGGCTGCGCTTGGAGGGGGGCGGTTTGATCTCGGGGGGCTGGAGAAACGTGTGGGGGGTGGGGGAATGGGAGGGGATGCCCCTGCAGGTGAATTTTAGCGCAGGAGGTAACCTGAGCCTGGTGGGCTTCAGGGGAGCATTGGGATGTCCGTGGGAATGGAGAGGACAATGTCCCCTTGAGCCCGGGGCTCCCAGCACAAGGCTTTAGGAACTAGAAGGTTGGGGTTTTGGTTTTTTGCTTCTCGTGATACACAGGAGTATAAAATGAGCACTTTTCCATGTTTTTTTTGTTTCTCAGCTCCCTTTTTCCACAATGCCCTTCACTGGATGGCAGCTCTAGGTAGTGTTCTCCTACTTTTAGTGGCATTATTTGGCGTCATCGCTTATCTCTGGCGAAGGAAAGGTGAGTTTGTCACGGGGGGATGGAATGGAGGGGATTGGGGTGGAGCGAGGCCGAGCCCTGGCCCATGGACATATGTAGAAGGGGATGACAGTCGTGTCAAAAGGTGTTTTGCCTTCATTAAAGAAGCTCTTTGGGCACAGGAAGGATGGGGACAGGGACCCGGGGCGTGGGTGGGAGGCCAAGGAGCGTGGCCAGAGCACCTGGCTGGTGGGACGGTGCAAGAGTCTCTGGTGAGATGTTAGCGCCGATGAAGCAGCTGCTCTCCTGACCTCCTCTTCCTCTGCCTTTGCTTTGCAGTGGGGCTGTCCAGAACGCTGGGTGAGTCCTTCTGGCCCCTACCACCAGCGAAGCCTCCTGAGAAAGGAGCCCCCTGGGAGGGACGTGGCTCTGGGTGGCTCTTGATCGCCCTGCGGTCGTTGGTCTGGGTTGATGGAGCCCAGAAGGGGACTGGAGAGCACTGGGGCTGGGAACGGGGCATGGGAGGTATCCTGGCTCATGGGAAGAAACGGGGATCGCTGTGGGGTGCAGAGACTGAGCTGCAGGTCTTCCTTGTCCCAGGCTGGTGCTTATGGGAAGGGATGTCCTCCACTCATCCCCTTGCACTTCTGTTGCCTCTTTACTGGCCCAAGCTAAGTCTCCTCCTGCAGAAGCAGTTGTGAGATGAGAAGCTGTCCCCTCTCATCGCTCATTACTTCTTTTTTTCCTTTCCAGAAGAACAAGCTGCAGCGCTGGGTGAGTCTCCGTGATCTCCTCCTGGCTCGGTGTCCTCTGCCGGGCACTCTGTGCGCAGCCCTTTCCCCCCTTGCCCCTCCCCTCCATCCCTGCATCCCTTGGATCTCAGCAAACCCCGAGGGGATGTGCCTGGGAGGGTGGGCAGTGTGGGGACACCAGCCCTGGGATAGACCCTGTCCCCTGCACAAAGCCCCTGGGGACTGGCCGTGGGACGTGACCTGGCCGGAGTGGGCCATTCACAGGGTGTGGGGGTCTTTTCTCAGTCCCCAAACTGAAGGACCTTGGGTTCTGCCTGAGCTCGGTGCGCTCCTGCAGGAGCTGCCATGGGATGGGAAGCCGTCCCCTCTCACCACTCATTGCTTTATCTTTTTGTTTCCAGAGGAACAAGCTGCACTGTTGGGTGAGTCACCATGAGCTCCTCCTCGTTTGTTGTCCTCTCCTGGGCTCTGTGTTCTCAGCCCATTCCCCCTTTGCCCGTCCCCTCCATCCCTGCATCCCCTGGATCCGAGGGAACCCCGAGGGGATGTGCCTGGGAGGGTGGGCAGCTCGGGGACACCAGACCAGGAATGGACCCTCTCCCCTTGGCCTCTCCTTGGGCACCAGCGTTGGGATGGCTCCAGGTTTGCGGGGAGCCTGATGGTCTTTTCACGCTCCCTAAAATGGAGGCCTTTGGGCTCTGCCTGAGCTCTGTGTGCCTCTGCAGGAGCAGCCATGAAATGAGAAACTGTCCCCTCCCATCACTCATTATGTCTTTCTTTTGCTTTCCAGGGAAACAAAACGCAGCACTGGGTGAGTCTCCGTGATCTCCTCCTGCCTCGGTGTCCTCTCCCGGGTGCTCTGTGCTCGGCCCTTTCCCCCCTTGCCCGTCCCCTCCATCCCCCCATCCCCTGGGTGTGGACAAACCCCGAGGGGATGTGCCTGGGAGGGTGGGCAGCTCAGGGACACCAGCCCACGGATGGATCCTCTCTCCTCCCCAAAGTCCCTGGATATTGTCCGTGGGACGTCATCTGGCTGGAGGGGACCATTCACAGGGTGTGGGGGTCTTTTCCTACTCCCCAAACCAAAGGACTTTGGGGTCTACCTGAGCTCTGTGCGCTCCTGCAGGAGCAGCCATGAGATGGGAAGCCGTCCCCTCTCATCACTCAGTGCTTCTTTCTTTCCTTTCCAGAGGAAAAAGCTGCACGGCTGGGTGAGTCTGTGATCTCCTCCTGGATCAATGTCCTCTCCCGGGCATTCTGTGCTCGGCCCATTCCCCCTTTGCCCATCCCCTCAATCCCTGCATCCCCTGGATCCGAGCAAACCCCAAGGGGATGTGCCTGGGAGGGTGGGCAGCTGGGGGACACCAGCCCAGGGATGGACCCTCTCCCCTGCCCAAAGTCCCTGGGTATTGGCCATGGGATGTGACCTGGCTGGAGGGGGCCATTCACAGGGTGTGGGGGTCCTTTCCCACTCCCCAAAATGAAGGACTTCGGGCTCTACTCGAGCTCTGTGCGCTCCTGCAGGAGTAGCTGTGGGATGACAAGCTGTCCCCTCTCATCACTCATTAAGTCTTTTTTTTCTTTTCCAGAGGAACAAGCTGCACGGCTGGGTGAGTCTTTGTGAACTTTTCCTGCCTCAGTGTCCTCTCCCGGACACTCTGCACTTGGCCATTTCCCCCTTGATCATTCCCTCCATCCCTGCATCCCCTGGATCTCAGCAAACCCCCTGGGGATGTGCCTGGGAGGGTGGGCAGCTGGGGGACACCAGAGTGCATGGACCTTCTCCCCTGCCCAGACTCCCTGAGGATTGGCCCTGGGACGTGACCTGGCTGGAGGGGGCCATTCACAGGGTGTGGGGGTCTTTTCCCACTCCCCAAAATGAAGGACTTTGTTGTCTGCTCGAGCTCTGTGCGCTCCTGCAGGAGCAGCCGTGGGATGACAAGCTCTCATCACTCAGTGCTTCTTTTTTTCCTTCCCAGAGGAAGAAGCTGCACGGTTGGGTGAGTCTCCGTGAGCTCCTCCTGGCTCCGTGTCCTCTCCCGGGTGCTCTGTGCTCGGCCCTTTCCCCCCTTGCCCATCCCCTCCATCCCCGTATCCCCTGGGTGCGGGCAAACCCCGAGGGGACCTGCCTGGGAGGGTGGGCAGCTTGGGGACACCGGACCACTGTTGTCCCCTCCCCCCTTCCCTTCTCCTTGGGCATCAGCCTTGGGATGGCTCCAGGTTCATAGGGAGCCATTCTGGGGGGCCAGGTGGTCTTTTCCCACTCCCCAAACAAAGGACTTTGGGCTCTGCCCGAGCTCTGTGCGCTCCTGCAGGAGCAGCCGTGGGATGGGAAGTTGTCCCCTCTCATCATTCAGTGTTTCTTTTTCCTTTCCAGGGAAACGAGACGTGGCACTGGGTGAGTGTCCGTGATCAGCTCCTGGATCGGTGTCCTCTCCCAGGCACTTTGTGCTCAGCTCCTTCCCCCTTTTCCCATCCCCTCCGTCCCTGCACCCCCTGGGTGTGGGGAAAGCCCGAGGGGATGTTCCTGGGAGCCTGGGCACCTCCAGGACACCAGCCCAGTGTTGTCCCCTCCCCCCTTCCCCTCTCCTTGGGCACCAGCCTTGGGATGAGCTCGCAGGGCTCCATTCATGGGAGCCAGAGGGTGTTTTTGCGCTCCCCAAAGAGGAGGATTTCAGGCTCTGCCCAAGCTCTGTGTGGGCAGGAGCCTAAAAGGAGCAGCCATGGGATGAGCAGCCGTCCCCTCTCATCACTCAGTGCTTTTTTTTCCTTCCCAGGGAAACGAGACACAGCACTGGGTGAGTCTCTGTGATCAGCTCCTGGATCGGTGTCCTCTCCTGGACGCTCTGTGTTCGGCCCTTTCCCCCTTTTCCCATCCCTGTATCCCGTGGGTGTGCGGAAAGCCCGAGGGGACGTGCCTGGGAGAGTGGGCAGCTCCAGGACACCAGACCAGTGTTGTCCCCTCCCCCCTTCCCCTCTCCTTGGGCACCAGTGTTGGGATGGCTCCAGGCTCGCAGGGAGCCACTGCAGGGAGCCCAGGCGGTCTCTTCCCACTCCCCAAACCGAAGGACTTTGGGCTCTGCCCGAGCTCTGTGCGCTCCTGCAGGAGCAGCCATGGGATGAGCAGCCGTCCCCCCTCATCACTCAGTGCTTCTTTTTCCTTTCCAGAGAAACGAGACGCAGCACTGGGTGAGTCTCCGTGATCTCCTCCTGGCTTCGTGTCCTCTCCTGCGTGCACATTGCGCAGCCCTTTCCCCCCTTGCCCGTCCCCTCCATCCCTGTATCCCCTGGATCCGAGCAAACCCCAAGGGGATGTTCCTGGGAGGGTGGGCAGCTCGGGGACACCAGCCCAGGGATGGACACTTTCCCCCTCCCCTCTCCTTGGGCATCAGCCTTGGGATGGCTCCAGGCTCGCAGGGAGCCGTTCTGGGGAGCCATGTGGTCTCTTCCCACTCCCCAAACCGAAGGACTTTGGGCTCTGCCCGAGCTCTGTGTGCTCCTGCAGGAGCAGCCGTGGGATGGGAAGTTGTCCCCTCTCATCACTCAGTGCTTCTTTTTTCCTTTCCAGGGAAACGAGACGCGGCACTGGGTGAGTCTCCGTGATCTCCTCCTGCCTCGGTGTTCTCTCCTGGGCTCTGTGCTCAGCCCGTTCCCCCCTTGCCCGTCCCCTCCATCCCTGCATCCCCTGGGTGTGTGGAAACCCCGAGGGGATGTTCCTGGGAGGGTGGGCAGCTCAGGGACACCAGACCAGGAATGGACCCTCTCCCCGTGGCCGCTGCTTGGGCACCAGTGTTGGGATGGCTCCAGGTTCTGTGTTCAGATGGCTCTGTGTTCTCCTGCAGGAGCAGCCATAAGATGAGAAACTGTCCCCTCTCATCACTCATTATGTCTTTTTTTGCTTTCCAGGAAAACGAGAAGCAGCACTGGGTGAGTCTCCGTGATCTCCTCCTGGCTCCGTGTCCTCTCCTGGGTGCTCTGTGCTTGGCCCTTTCCCCCCTTGCCCATTCCCTCCATCCCTGTATCCCCTGGGTGTGGGGAAACCCCGAGGGGACGTGCCTGGGAGGGTGGGCAGCGTGGGGACACCAGCCCAGGGATGGACCCTCTCCCCTGCCCAGAGTCCCTGAGGATTGGCCATGGGACGTGACCTGGCTGGAGGGGGCCATTCATGGGGTGTGGGGGTCTTTTCCTACGTCCCAAAATTATGGACTTTGGTGTCTGCCCGAGCTCTGTGCAATCCTGCAGGAGCAGCCGTGGGATGAGAAGCTGTCCCCTCTCATCACTCATTGCTTCTTTTTCTGCTTTCCAGAGGAACAACTTGCACGTCTGAGTGAGTCTCTGTGATCTCCTCCTGGGCACTCTGTGCTCGACCCTTTCCCCCCGTGCCCATCCCCTCCATCCCTGCATCCCCTGGGTCTGGGGAAAGCCCGAGGGGATGTGCCTGGGAGGGTGGGCAGCGTGGGGACACCAGCCCAGGGATGGACCCTCTCCCCTGCCCAGAGTTCCTGGGGACTGGCCCTGGGATGTGACCTGGCTGGAGTGGGCCATTCACAGGGTGGGGGGGTCTTTTCCAATCCCCAAACCAAAGGACTTTGGGTTCTGCCCGAGCTCTGTGCGCTCCTGCAGGAGCAGCCGTGGGATGGGAAGCCGTCCCCTCTCATCACTCAGTGCTTTATCTTTTTGTTTCCAGAGGAACAAGCTGCACGGCTGGGTGAGTCTCCGTGATCTCCTCCTGGCTCCGTGTCCTCTCCCGGGTGCTCTGTGCTCGGCCCTTTCCCCCCTTGCCCGTCCCCTCCATCCCTGCACCCCCTGATCCAAGGAAACCCCAAGGGGATGTGCCTGGGAGGGTGGGCAGCTCCGGGACACAGCCCAGGGATGGACCCTTTCCCCCTCCCCTCTTCTTGGGTACCAGCCTTGGGATCACTCCAGGTTCACAGGGAGCCATTCCTGCGTGCCAGAGAGTCTTTTCTCACTCCCTAAAAAGGAGTTTGGGATCTGCCCGAGCTCTGTGCGCTCCTGCAGGAGCAGTTGTGGGATGAGAAGCTCTGTCCCCTCTCATCGTTCACTGCTTTATCTTTTTCTTTCCAGAGGAACGAGATGCAGCACTGGGTGAGTCTCCGTGATCTCCTCCTGGCTCCGTGTCCTCTCCTGGGCGTTCTGTGTCTGGCCCTTTCCTCCCTTGCCCGTCCCCTCCATCCCTGCATCCCCTGGATCTGAGTAAACCCCGAGGGGATGTGCCCGGAAGGTTGGGCTGCTCAGGGACACGAGCCCAGGGATGGGCCTTCTCCCCTACCCAAAGTGACTGGAGGGGGGGGCCTGGCTGGAGGGGGCCATTCACAGGGTGGGGGGGTCTTTTCCCACTCCCCAAAATGAAGGACTTTGGGCTCTGCCCGAGCTCTGTGCGCTCCTGCAGGAGCAGCCGTGGGATGGGAAGCCGTCCCCTCTCGTCACTCATTCCTTTTTTTTTTTTTTTGTTTCCAGAGGAACAAGCTGCACGGCTGGGTGAGTCTCCATGATCTCCTCCTGGATCGGTGTCCTCTCCCGGGCGCTCTGTGCTCTGCCCTTTCCCCCCTTGCCCGTCCTCTCCATCCCCGTATCCCCTGGGTGCGGGCAAACCCCGAGGGGACCTGCCTGGGAGGGTGGGCAGCTTGGGGACACCGGACCACTGTTGTCCCCTGTCCCCTTCCCTTCTCCTTGGGCATCAGCCTTGGGATGGCTCCAGGTTCGTAGGGAGCCATTCTGGGGAGCTAGGTGGTCTTTTCCCACTCCCCAAACCAAAGGACTTTGGGCTCTGCCCGAGCTCTGTGCGCTCCTGCAGGAGCAGCCGTGGGATGGGAAGTTGTCCCCTCTCATCATTCAGTGTTTCTTTTTCCTTTCCAGGGAAACGAGACGTGGCACTGGGTGAGTGTCCGTGATCAGCTCCTGGATCGGTGTCCTCTCCCAGGCACTTTGTGCTCAGCTCCTTCCCCCTTTTCCCATCCCCTCCATCCCCGAATCCCCTGGGTGTGGGGAAAGCCCGAGGGGATGTTCCTGGGAGCCTGGGCACCTCCAGGACACCAGCCCAGTGTTGTCCCCTCCCCCCTTCCCCTCCCCTTGGGCACCAGCCTTGGGATGAGCTCGCAGGGCTCCATTCATGGGAGCCAGAGGGTGTTTTTGCGCTCCCCAAAGAGGAGGATTTCAGGCTCTGCCCAAGCTCTGTGTGGGCAGGAGCCTAAAAGGAGCAGCCGTGGGATGAGCAGCCGTCCCCTCTCATCACTCAGTGCTTTTTTTTCCTTCCCAGGGAAACGAGACACAGCACTGGGTGAGTCTCTCTGATCAGCTCCTGGATCGGTGTCCTCTCCTGGGCACACATTGCTCAGCCCTTTTCCCCCCTTGCCCGTCCCCTGGATCCGAGCAAACCCCACGAGGATGTGCCTGGGAGGGTGGGCAGCTGGGGGACACCAGCCCAGTGTTGTCCCCTCTCCCCTGCCCAGAGTTCCTGGGTATTGGCCATGGGATGTGACCTGGCTGGAGGGGGCCATTCACAGGGTGGGGGGGTCTCTTCCAATCCCCAAACCAAAGGACTTTGGGTTCTGCCCGAGCTCTGTGCGCTCCTGCAGGAGCAGCCGTGGGATGAGAAGCTGTCCCCTCCCATCACTTATTCCTCCTTTTTTTGCTTTCTAGAGGAACAACTTGGACGTCTGAGTGAGTCTCCGTGATCTCCTCCTGGCTCGGTGTCCTCTCCTGGGCGCTCATTGCTCAGCCCGTTCCCCCCTTGCCCGTCCCCTCCACCCCCGTATCCCCTGGATCCGAGCAAACCCCACGAGGATGTGCCTGGGAGGGTGGGCAGCTGGGGGACACCAGCCCAGGGATGGACCCTCTCCCCTGCCCAGAGTCCCTGGGTATTGGCCATGGGATGTGACCTGGCTGGAGGGGGCCATTCACAGGGTGTGGGGGTCTCTTCACACTCCCCAAACCAAAGGACTTTGGGCTCTGCCCGAGCTCTGTGCGCTCCTGCAGGAGCAGCCGTGGGATGAGAAACTGTCCCCTCCCATCACTCAGTGCTTCTTTTTTTCCTTTCCAGGGAAACAAAACGCAGCACTGGGTGAGTCTCCGTGATCTCCTCCTGCCTCAGTGTCCTCTCCCGGGCACTCTCTGCTCAGCCCTTTCCCCCCCTTCGCCCATCCCCTCCATCCCTGCCCCCCCTGGATCTCAGCAAACCCCCTGGGGATGAGCCTGGGAGGGTGGGCAGCTGGGGGACACCAGAGTGCATGGACCCTCTCCCCTGCCCAAAGTCCCTGGGGACCGGCCGTGGGACGTGACCCGGCCGGAGTGGGCCATTCACAGGGTGTGGGGGTCTTTTCCCACTCCCCAAACCAAAGGACTTCGGGCTCTGCTTGAGCTCTGTGCGCTCCTGCAGGAGCTGCCCTGGGATGGGAAGCCGTCCCCTCTCATCACTCAGTGCTTTATCTTTTTGTTTCCAGAGGAACAAGCTGCACGGCTGGGTGAGTCTCTGAGCTTCTCCTGGTTTATTTTCCTCTTCTGGGTGCTCTGTGCTCTGCCCTTTCCCCTCTTGCCTGTCCCCTCCATCCCTGCTCCCCTGTGTCTGCGGAATCCCCAAGGGGATGTTCCTGGGAGCCTGGGCACCTCCGGGACACCAGACCAGCGTTGTCCCCTCTCCCCTTCCCATCTCCTTGAGTACCAGCCTTGGGATGGTGGTCCCTGTGAGCCTGGAGCCGTTCTTCCACGCCAGAGGCTCCTTTCTAAAGAGGAGGAGTTTGGGATCTGCCCGAGGTCTGTGCGCTCCTGCAGGAGCAGCCATGGGATGGGAAGCTCTGTCCCCTCTCATCACTCATTTCTTTCTCTTTTCCTTTCCAGAGAAACAAGCTGCGCTGTTGGGTGAGTCTCCATGATCTCCCCCTGGCTTGGTGGCGTCTCCCAGGCACTCTGCGCTCAGCCCTTTCCCAGCTCCCATCCCCTCCATCCCTGTATCCTCTAAGTCCAGGGAAACTCTGAGGGGACGTGCCTGGGAGGGTGGGCAGCTCAGGGACACCAGACCCGGGATGCACCCTCTCCCCGGCCCAGAGTCCCTTGGCACCAGCTGTGGGACGTGACCTGCTCTTCTTTCTCCTTGTAGCATGGAGAAAGTTTCTGCTTCCTGAAAATCAAGGTAATTGGGTGGTTTATTGTATTTTATGGGTGGTTCTCCTCCCTTTCCCTCTGTGGGAGGTGTAACTGGGTGGCCAGTGAAGGCACTGGCCATCTCGGGTCGTGTTGGTGTCTCAGACCCCCCAGACCATGGCACTGGGCTGTATCTCGCCCCGTTTTCTTGCTGTTCCGCCCCATTCTGAGTCACCCCCTTGGGCCCCAGAGGAGCCACCACCCCCTGAGACCCCGTGTGCTGCCCAGCCCAGCCCCTGCCTCCCCGTCCTGCTCCTCCCTGCGCGGGCTGCAGCCCCACCGGTGCCTCTTCCCACGGGACCGAGCTCGGCCGTGGCCGTGCTGGGGCCGGCCCCGCGGTGGGGATGGAGAGGAGGAAGGAGATGTCCAGTCTCCTGCCCCGCGGGGCAGGTCCTGTCCCCAAGGGGGTGAAACCTGCCCAGGGAACAAGCTCTGATGCTGCGGCTCCTCCTGTGCCCTGCAGACGTGGTGACCCTGGATCCGAACACGGCTCATTCCCAACTTCACCTGTCAGAGGATTTGAGAACCGTGAATCGGGATATTAAAGAAGACGACCTGCCCGACACCCCGGAGAGATTTAGTGATCGGTGCTGCGTGCTGGGCCGGGAGGGGTTCCGGGAGGGGAGGCACTGCTGGGAGGTGGAGGTGAAGGGGGAGGTGGGAGGTGATTCCCAGTGGGGTGTTGGGGTGGCCAGGGAGTCTGTGGAGAGGAAGGGGAGCACGGTCGTGAGCCCTGAAAGAGGGATCTGGGCAGTGCAGCACCATTTAGGGCATTTCATGTCTCTCACCTCTCCCCGCACCCTCCTCCCCCAGTCCCCGCTCCCCAGCAGGATCTGGGTCTGTCTGGACTGCGCCCGGGGGCTGGTGACTTTCCTCGATGCCGACACCGGGGTCGAGATCTTCACGTTCCCACCAGCCTCGTTCAAAGGGGAGACCCTGTGCCCCTGGTTTTGGGTAGGAACAGAGAAAACCCAGCTGTGCCTGAGGGACAGCACCTCTTAGACACTCTCCCCCCTTCCCTCCCCTCCCCAGCCACCGGCAGCCCCTGCCCTTCTCCGGAGACTCCCCGCGCTCCTCTCCTGGATCCCGCGGGAGATGTCCCTCCCTCTGCCCCAGCCCAGGGAGCAGAGGGGGAGTGAGGGGCGGGGGACGGGGGCTGCTGTGGGGTCCCCCCCCGGTGCTGGGAGGCTGCGAGCAGGGGGGTGTCCTCCTTTCAGCTTTGATGGAGGGAATTTTCTTTCGAGTATCAGCTGCCTTTTGGATTTAGCGTGAGAACGACGTTCTAGATGTGGCTGAGAAATATTTCCATCAGTCGAGGGCTTTTTCGGCTTCCCGTCGCAGCCGAGCGGGAGCACGGCCAGGAGAAGGCGCCCAAAGGGATATTCCTGCTCGGGATAGAAACGGGGGCTGCCGGGGGGCTGGGACCCGCCATCGCTGCTGGGGCCGGGCCGGGCAACCAGTGCTCAGGTGGGGAGGGCAACTTGTGTTGTATCGCTTTATTTTGTATATTATGTTACAATAAATAATGAAGCTTTTCCTCTACTTTTACTCTTCTATTAAGCTGTCTTTATCCCACCCCACAAGGTTTTTCTGCTCCTTTTCTCCCTCTTCTCCCCCCCCACTGGAGGAGAGGGGGGCAGTGAGGGAGCTGCTGCCTGCTCCTAGTTGCTGGCTGGGGTTAAACCACGCTGGGGGGCCAGGATCCCTTTGGAACCCCTTGGATCTCCTTGGAAACCCTTGGACCCTCTTGGAATCCCTTTGATGCCCTTGGACTTCCTTATAACTCCTTGGACGCCTTCAGAACCCTTTGGAACCCCTTGGATCCCCTTAGAACCAGCTGCACCCCCTTGGATCCACTTCAAATACCTTGGAACCCCTTGGAACCCCTTGGACCCCCTTGAAATCTCTTGGGACTCCTTGGATCCCCCTGAAGCCACTGGGAACCCCTGAGAGACCGCACATCCCGTTGTATCCCCCTCACTCCCCTTCCACCCCCTTAAACACTCTTGGAACTACTTGCATCCCCTTTGATCCACTTGGATCCCCCGATACCCCTTGGATCCCCTTGGAGCACTTTGGATGACCTTCAATCACCTTGGAAACCCTTTGGAACCCTCAGCTAACCTTGGTACCACTTGGAATTCCTTGGACACCCTTGGAAACTTTTGAAACCCCCAGGATCCCCTTAGAGCCCACTGGATCCCCTTGGAAGCTCTTGAACATCCACTCCATTGGTTCTTCTCCCAGTTCTAAATGCTGAGCACGACGTCACATGGTACAGAACGTCCCTTTGGTCAGTTGGGGTCAGCTGTCCCGCCTGTGTCCCCCCAGCCTGCTCGCTGGCAGGGCGGTGTGAGGAGCAGAAAAGGCCTTGACTCGCTGCCAGCCCTGCTCAGCAGGAACGAAAACAGCCCTGTGTTACCAACACTGGGTCCAGCACAAACCCAAACCAGCCCCCTACCAGCCACCGTGACAAAAATTAACCCTACCCCAGCCAAAACCAGCCCAGATTGTTCAGCCTGGAGAAGGGCAGGCTCCAGGGAGTCCTTAGAGCCCCTCCCAGGATCTAAAGGGGCTCCAGGAGAGCTGGGAAGGGCCTTTTAATGAGGGCATGTAGCAATAGGACAAGGGGTAATGGCTTTCAACAGAAAGAGGGGAGATTTAGGTAAAAAAATAAGGAAGAACTTCGTTGTGAGGCTGGTGAGACAGTGGATCACGTTGCCCACAGAAGCTGTGGCTGCCCCATCCCTGGAGGGGCTCAAGGCCAGGCTGGACGGGGCTTGGAGCAACCTGGGCTGGTGGGAGGTGTCCCTGCCCAGGGCAGGGGGGTGGAACCAGATGAACTTGAAGGCCCCTTCCCACCCAAACCATTCTGTGATTCGATGAAGCCACCCCCACTCCCAACCCTTGCCACCTAAACCCAACATAGTCCCCAGCACAGGGAAGGGCCTTTCTCCAGCACCTCTGTCATGTGGTTCCCATCAGATCTTGGGGCTTGCTGCAGAGGTAGGGCCGGGCCTGGGAGCAGCTGGCACTCATGAGATCATGGTCATTCAAGAAGAGACAAGGTTCATGGCCCTTCACTGGGATCCTGCAACGAGCAGCACAGGCAGCGCTGGCACCGTGGGGTTCATGGTTGTCCCCTCAAGCACCAGGAGGAGACAAGGGCCGCCTGCGAGGGACAGCCCCAGCAGACATGTCCCACCAGGGCCCTGCCCATCCCACCGCAGGATGGTCTCCCCACGGCCCCGGCTCCCAATGGGACTCACCTCTGGTTGAAGCTGCTGCCATCCACCCACTGCAGGCGCTCGCCCCGTCTCCGCAGCCCAAGCCAGTAATCCATGTTGCCCTTGAGGCGCAAGAGGAACTCCTGGGCACGACACAGAGAAGCCAACAGTCAGGAGATGCTGCCAGCCCCACGCCAGTCCCTCTCCCAGACCCACACTGGTCCCTGCCAGCCTCCCATGGCTACCACTGGCCCTGGGATGGCAGCAGCTCCCACCCCACGCCTGCTCCAACAAGCTCCAGAACTGCTGCAGGAGCTCACCAGCCCGGCCAGCGCTCTCGCTCCTGCTCTGACACAGCTCGGCTCCAACCCCGGGCTCTGCACCCAACCCAGGAACACCCCCAAACCCCCACGCAGCCACAACAGCCCCTCACTCACCATCTCCCACTCCCTCCGGGGCATGGCCAGCGAGGCCCCATGCGAGGAGCACTGCTCCTGGCTCCACTCCCAGCTCCCCTCGTCCCTCGACAGGTAGTAGCAGACATTGCGGTACCCGACCCAGTCATCAGGACAGGCCAGCATTGGAGCCGCAGGCACAGCTGGATCCCCTCCATGTCTTCCTGCTGGAGAGGGAAGGGCAGAAGGGCAGAGGATTGGGCTCCGCAGGGACCAGGGGACACAGCTCCGCGGGGCAGGGAAGGAGGCAGCCGCTCCTCCCTTACCTGAGCGTACAGCAAGAGCCACGGCCAGAGCCAGCACCAGAAACACCAGCACAACCACCACACCAGCCCACACTGGATGGAGCGTGGGGCACCTGCCTGGAGGGGGAAAGAGCCACTCGGGGTGAGGACAGTGCTGTCCCCCTCCCAGCCCCACCACCCCCAGCACAACCTGCCCAGGGAACACAGGAGGGACCCCCCAGACCCCTCTACCCCACACACACTCAGCTGCAGCTTCTCAACCCCCTCCCCGGGCACAGCAACTGCCATCGGGCCATTCCCAGCTGGCAGCAAGGGACAGTCACACAGGGCGGGGACAAGGCTGTCACCCCACACACACTCGGGGACAGCCCCCAGCAGGAGAGCTGCCAGGCAGAGAGAGACGGGGGGGCTGATACAGCCCCCCAGGGAGGACCCAGCAGAACACAAGACCCTTTCCCAGACAGCTGGAAGAAGCCCCACACGTGCCAGCCCCACTCCTCCTGGGGTGACACTGCCACGGGGACACTGTCCCCTCCCAACAGGCCACAGGGGGGGCCCCGCACTCACCCACGACTCTCCCATCCGTCCTTTCACGGGTATCGCCAGGCGCGGCGGGGTGCTGGGATGCTCCTCCCTCAGGGGGACTCAAGAACTTCTCCACGTCCTCATCCTTGCAGCAGAATCCGTTCCTCTCCCCCATGGCAGACTGAGAAGTGAACGAATCAGTTCGCTCGTGACGGGCGGGGAGGGAAGGCCGGAAGCATCCGCTGCCAGCCCGGCCCCGCACGGAGAGGGGCGATGACTAACGGGCACGGGCGATGACTAACGGGCACAGACACTAAGTAGCAGCCCTGCCGCGCTCCCGCCTTTTATACCCTGCGCACAGCCCGCCCACCTCTCCGGCCAATCAGCGCGCAAGGGCGAGGAGTGGCGGCACAGGCAGCCAATAGGAGCGCCGCCTTGAGCTCACCTCAGGAGCTGCCACTCGCCTCACGTTCCGCCCGGCAACAGCCGCGCCGTTTTGGGTGAGAATGCCATCGTTTGAGGGAACTTTTCGTGCTTTTCTCCCAGATCACGTAGACCTGCTTTTGAAGTGTGCTGACGGCGCTGGCGCATCAGACGAGGTGGGCGCAGAAAGCTCGAGGGGCTCCCAGGAGAGTTAGAGTCTGAGTCACGCTGAGGCTTTTTTTTTATTTTCTGCCGTTTCGTGGTGTTATTTATTAAAATATGATGAATTCTACGAAAACTGTATTTCATATATATTATATATATTTTTTATATATATATTTCTCATATACATTGTGTATATGTATATTTCATATATATTTATTTTATGTTCTATAAAAACTATATTTTACCAGCATCATGGTTAAAATTTCAGTTGCGAAACTATTATCAACACAATGAAAGCAAATCAGATTGTTTTTTGGGTCCAGGAAGGCTGGACGCTCTTCCAGAAGGAAACCTTAAAGGCCCAGCAGCAGGCTGTCCCCGAGTGTCACAAGTCTAAAGGGCGGGGAAAATGGCCAGTCTGGATGAATAAGGAACTTCTCATGGAATTTAGGAATAAAATGAGGGTTTACCACCTTTGGAAGAAGGGACAGGCTCTGGGTCCAGCTGGGAGTCGCCTTGTGTGATCGACACGTACCTCGGACCCGCGCCGAGGAGGGATGGCGGAAACACGCGAGAGGTCGGGGTTAATATCTCCGTGCTGAGAACGTCCCCGTTCCCATGGGCGGCTCGGAAACCGCCCAGCGCCGCCTGGGCCGGGGCGGACCGTGAGGCGAGGGGCAGCTCCTGAGGGGAGCTCAAGGCGGCGCTTCGATTGGCTGCCCCTGCCGCCACTCCTGGTCCTTGCGTGCTGATTGGTCGGAGCGGTGGGCGGGCCGTGCCGGGGGTATAAATGCCGTCCCTCAGTCAGTTCGCGCCGGAGAGTCTGAGCGGCGGTGGGGTCGCGGGGGCTGCTGGGAGAAGGGCAGCCGGAGCTGGCGGCACCCGCCCCGCCCCTCCCCGCCCACGGAAGGGCAGAGCAACTCGGGTGCAGGACGGACGGACTGGGAACACACTCCCTACCATAAAAGGTAGAAACAGGTGCTCCGCAAATAACCCGCTGCGGGACACGGTAATTATACTCCTGGCACGGCCCCGCCCAGCGCTCCGGCCAACCAGTCGTCCCTCAGTCAGCGGGGGCCGAGCGGCGGTGGTGGGTGTCGGAGCGCGGAGCCCCTGGGTGCCGTCCGCTCGGTGCGGGGCTGCGGGGGAGGGAGCCCGGTCGAGGAGCCGCTCCCCCCGCAGGGCCCCGCTGCTGCCCGGCGCTCCGCCGGCTGAGCTGGGGCTCCCCCGCTGGCTCCGTCGGCGGGGCTCCCCGGGGCCGCGCTGGGTTCCTGGGAGGGCCTGGTGCCGCCGGGGCTTTGGGCTCCAGGCCCGCCCTGCACAGTCGCCGTCTCTGTGGGCGCTGGAATTTCCTTTCCCCGTGTGGTTTCGGGGAGGAGCTGCTTCGCCTTTCCTGGCAGGGAGCCGGCTTGTTGTTGTAACCCAACGGAAATAATGGGTTTCACAAGCTCTTAAAGGCGCTGGGCTGCACACAGTGGCGGGGCCGGAGCTGCTTTGCCGAAGCCCGCAGACCCGTGGCCTTGGGCCAGCTGAGCCTGCTTTGCAAACTCTCTGTTCCAGCCCGTGGTGTTTGAATGTGGGTGGGGGCTGCAGTGGATTTTTGATGCTGTCTTGACCCCACCTTGGCCACACACGCAAGGCTCTGTCAGATAAATGTGTGTGTGTGGAGGAAATATAAGCTACAAGGATGTGTGTTTTCCTCCCCAATCTGCCTCACTCCGTCCCTTGCCCTGACTTGAATTTTTCTCTGAAGCACCCACAAGGGGCTTTGCTGAGGCCCCTTTCATCCCACAGTCCCCAGGATCACGGAGTTTCCATCCCCAAAGGCTGAAGGTCTCGTCCCTGCCCCAGCCTGGGGTGCTGGGGCTGTGGGTGGTGGTGTCCAGCTGCTGCGGTGAGCAGAGGAGGGCTCAGCAGAGGTGTTGGGGGGACCCGATTCCCCCCTGATGCCCCTCTGAAAATCCCATACCTGTGCCCCCACTGGGGATGTACCCAGCTGGCGAGTGCTTTGTGCCCTGTCTGGGAAGGGTGCGTGCAGGGTGGTGGGGAGGGTGCTGGGAGCCAAGGGCTGGTCCCTGGGCTCACTGAGGCTGCATGTGTCTCCCCCAGACGCTGGCGCTGGCTGCAGTGTCCCGTGGGGAGCAGGGACAGGACTCTGCTGATCTCTTAAATCAAACAATTAAACACCCTGACGTGCCACCCTGTCATCATGTTCTCTGGAATCTCCCAATATGACGATAACAGCTGTGGTGGAAGAACTGAATCCAGGCCTGGCTTGAAACAGGTTTTGCCAGCAGTTGTGATGCCTTGGGTGCAAGATACTGCTTGTTCTAAGCGAGGAGCTTTCACATCCCAGTTTCCCTGGGGCCCGGGGGAGAAGAATGGATGCTGCTGTAACGATGGGAACAAGGAGAAGCCCCTGAGTCCCCAGGATGCAGGAGTGTCCCCCCACCCAGAGGTGCCTGGCGATACCCGCAATATGACGTACAGAGGAGTTCTGGGTGAGTGAGGGGCCACCTGTCACTCACCTGTTGTCAATGTCCCTGTGGCAGCGTCACTGCACAAATAATGGGCTGGCAAGTGTGATGCTTCTTCCAGCTGTCTGGAAAGGGCATCTGCAGGTTGACAGCCTTGTCCCTGCCCTGTGTGACTGTCCCTTGCTGCCAGCTGGGAATGGCCCGATGGCAGTTGCTGTGCCCAGGGAGGGGGTTGAGAAGCTGCAGCTGAGTGTGTGTGGGGTAGAGGGGTCTGGGGGGTCCCTCCTGTGTTCCCTGGGCAGGTTGTGCTGGGGGTGGTGGGGCTGGGAGGGGGACAGCACCGTCCTCACCTCGAGTGGCTTTCTTCTCTTCCAGGTGAGCCGTACACGCTCCATCCAGTGTGGGTCGTGGTGCTGGCTGTGCTGGTGGCTCTGGTGCTGGCTCTGGCCGTGGCTGTTGCTGTACGCTCAGGTAAGGGAGGAGCGGCTGCCTCCTTCCCTGCCCTGCGGAGCTGTGTCCCCTGGTCCCTGCGGAGCCCAATCCTCTGCCCTTCCCTCTCCAGCAGGAAGATGTGGAGGGGATCCAGCTGTGCCTGCGGCTCTGGTGCTGGCCTGTCCTGATGACTGGGTCGGGTACCGCAATGTCTGCTACTACCTGTTGAGGGACGAGGGGAGCTGGGAGTGGAGCCAGGAGCAGTGCTCCTCGCATGGGGCCTCGCTGGCCATGCCCCGGAGGGAGGGGGAGATGGTGAGTGAGGGGCTGTTGTGGCTGCGTGGGGGTTTGGGGGTGTTCCTGGGTTGGGTGCAGAGCCCGGGGTTGGAGCCGAGCTGTGTCAGAGCAGGAGCGAGAGCGCTGGCCGGGCTGGTGAGCTCCTGCAGCAGCTCTGGAGCTTGTTGGAGCGGGCGTGGGGTGGGAGCTGCTGCCATCCCAGGGCCAGTGGTAGCCGTGCGAGGCTGGCAGGGACCAGTGTGGGTCTGGGAGAGGGACTGGCGTGGGGCTGGCAGCATCTCCTGACTGTTGGCTTCTCTCTGTGTCGTGCCCAGGAGTTCCTCTGGCGCCTCAAGGGCAACATGGATTACTGGCTTGGGCTGCGGAGACGGGGCGAGCGCCTGCAGTGGGTGGATGGCAGCAGCTTCAACCAGACGTGAGTCCCGTTGGGAGCCGGGGCCGTGGGGAGACCGTCCTGCGGTGGGACGGGCAGGGCCCTGGTGGGACGTGTCTGCTGGGGCTGTCCTTCGCAGGTGGCCCTTGTCCCCCCCTGGTGCTTGAGGGGACGACCGCGACCCCCACGGTGCCAGCGCTGCCTGTGCTGCTTGTTGCAGGTTTGTGGTGCAGGGCCAAGGAGAGTGTGCGTATTTGTACGACGGGGCTGTCGCGAGTGCAGGCTGCTCCCAGTCGCGGCCGTACATCTGCAGCAAGCCCCAAGCGCTGATGTGACAGGGGTGCTCTCCTGGACCTCATGCTGACAAGGAAAGAAGGACTGGTTGGAGATGTCAGTTGTGGGTAGCCCTGGCTGCAGTGACCATGAGATGGTGGAGTTCAGGGTCCTGTGTGGAAGAACCAGAGTGAAAAGTAGGATTACAACCCCGAACTTGTTGTTTCTAAGCTCACAACTCTCTTTATCTCTGCTCTTTCTCTCCTTGGAGCGAGAGGTGGGAGAGAGCATCTGCTGTCTTGTCATTGGCCAACCTGGCCCAAGCTGGGCCTAATGAGAGGTTGGATGTGATGGATTCTACTACTAATTACACTTTCGAGTTCACCTGGGAGATGTTTATTTTGCCCATTAAGGCTTATGCCAAAGAGCCAGGGCATGGAAACCTTTCGGGCTCTTTAGAAAAGGAATCTTACTTTCAAAAGATGGTGATTTTGTCGCCGGTTCCCCTGAATATGTGGCAGGGGTGGTTTTGTGTTAAACGTTGGCGCAGGAGTGGGTATTGTGTGACGTGTGCTGCTGCCGCTCATGTCCCACGGGCCAACTCACAGCTGGCACAGGCACAAACCCCTCCCCAAGCCACCCCCCCATGGGCACAGGCCATGCCTCTGCCCCCACCTGTATTGGCCCCAGCTGCTCCAGCCTTGACCATGAGCACTTGCTTTCACCTGGAGAGGTGTCCAGTACACCTGGAATCGGCTGCCCCGGGGGTGGAAACAGCCCCACCATTGCCATGGGCTGCTCCAGGCTGCCCTGGAACAGGGTGAGGCTCCGGAACACCTACAGTGCATTGACGACATCATTGTATGGGGCGATGCAGAGGAAGTTTTTGAGAAAGGGAATAAAATAGTCTGAATCCTTCTGAGAGCCGGTTTTGCCATAAACCAAAGTAAGATCAAGGGCCCTGCACAGGAGATCCAGTCTTTAGGAGTCAAAGGGCAAGATGGACACCGTCAGATCCCAAGGGATGTGACCAAGGAAACAGCAGCTGTCTCCACCCATGAGCAAAAAGGAATCGCGAGCTTTCCTGGGCGGTGTGGGGTTTTTGGAGGACGCACGTTCCAAACTGCAGCCAACGATGGGTCTTTGTCTGAGCTGTGGACAGACTGTTCCCCAAGTCCGAGGAGAAGGAGGAGAATCCCCCTCCTTGCGCCTGCAGGCCGGCAGCTCAGCTACCAGGGCCCCGCTCAACGCAACGGGGACCGTGGGCGCACCCCGCCTGCCACCTGGTCGGGGTCTGTCTGCGTGACCATGGCGGGGACACGGGGAAGTGGGATGGTGCCCCTACCTCGGCCCTGGAGGCCCACGTAGAAGAATTGTGGGGAAAAGCAGCAGCTCAAAAGGGACCATCCAGGAAGATTGCTGCTCCAGTTGTTGGCCAGCCATTCCCCAGGCGCTGGAGCTGGGCTGAGGACACATGTCCTCCTCATCCTGAGCCACTGGAGGTACGTCCATGTGGGGTCATCTCCCCCTCCTCATCCTGGGCCACTGGAGGTACGTCCACGTGGGGTCGTCTCCTCCTCCTCATCCTGAGCCACTGGAGGTACGTCCACGTGGGGTCATCTCCCCCTCCTCATCCTGGGCCACTGGAGGTATGTCCACGTGGGGTCGTCTCCTCCTCCTCATCCTGAGCCAGTGGAGGTACGTCCATGTGGGGTCGAACCTCACGCCCAGCACCATGGAAAGACCGTGCCGGATGGCAGTGGGATGGTACCTGGGACTCGTCCTTGCAACGTAGGCTGGGCAAGGGAGACGCGGGCTGCTCTGAGGGTGAAAAGGCTTCTGGTTTGCAATGACAGGAGTCAGGGAACGAATGCTCCCATCGGGACTAGGGGTCCTGTCCCCAGCTGGGCAGAGGAAAGGGACAAAGGGATTCGATGGCCTGGGACATCAGTCCCCTGGAAATAGAAGGCCCTGGTGGACACTGGTGCACACTGACCCCTGATGGCATCGGGGTACAAGGGGACAGGACACATCTGGATTTCTGGAGTGACGGGGGGATCCCAGTTGGCGTGTTGGGAGCTGAGGGGACCCAAGGGGAACCGAGAGGGAGAAGCGGCCGGTCTGGAGGCTCCGTGTGTCCCTGGCCTTGGCTTGAAAGTCGGGCGCTTCATGGAAGTGAAGATCCTTCCAGGATCCGAGGAGGGACACCAGGAGCGGGAGTGTCTGGCACGGGGGACCCGGGCAGCGGAATGTGCGACCCCGGGAAGGAGGGACAGCGGGAGCAGGATGGCCGGTACGGGGGACACCGGGAAGGAGGGACGCGGGGTGACCCCGGCCTGGGGGGACACGGGTGGAACGCTGCGGGGGGAGGGTCCTGCGGGGGTGTCCCGGGATTCCCCTGTCCCCGCCGCGCGCTGCCTCCGGCGCTTTCGCTTTCGCTTCCGCTTCCAACATGCGGAGCCGGGATCTGCCCGGCGACCGGTGACGTCCGCGGCGGCTCGGGCTGCCATTGGCGGGCGCTGGGTGGCGGAGCCGATGGCGGGCGCGGGGCCGGCGCGGAGCCGATGGCGGACGCGGGGCCGGAGCGGAGCAGCGCGATGGGGCCCGGCCGGGCGCTGAGGCTGGGGCTGCGGCTGCTGCTGGGGCTCTTCGGCGGGGCGGCGGGGGGTGAGTACGGACTCGGGATCCCCCTGGACGCCCCTTTCCCTGGCCCCGGGACTCCCTTGAGCCCCCTTCCCCGGGACCCCACTGGACACCCGTTTTCTGGGCACCGCGAACCTCCCCCCTTACCGGCCCTCTGTCCTTGGGCACCAGGACTCCCCTGGACACCCCTTCCCTGGGCACCGAGAACCGGCCGAGCTCAGGGAACCCCCCCCGGACCACCCTTTCCCGGGCACTGGTGCCCGGGATCCCCCTCTGTCGATCCCCCTCCAACCCTGCGCACCGAGACCCCTCTGGATCCCCATTCCCCGGGCACCGAGACCCCTCTTTCCTTCATCCCCCTCCACCCCTGAGCACGGGGACCCTCCTGTACGCTCTTTTCTTGGCAACCGGGACCCCACCCCCCCGCAACTTTCACCTCCCCTCCATCCTTGGCTGCCCGGACTCCCCCTGGACCTCTCTCCATACCTTGGCCACCGGGACCCCACCTGGACCCCATTCTTTGGGTACTGGGACACCCCCCACACACCCCGTTCTTCATCACCCTCCACCCTTGGCTACCGGGACGCCCCTGGACTCCCTTTCGTGGGTGGGCAGCAGTTCCCCATTCCCTGGGCACTGGGACCCCCCCACACCTTGATACCCTTCATTCCTGGGCATTCCCTACATCCACCTTCCTGGTCTCCCACACTCCAGACGCCCTTGTCCTTGATGCTGGGATGCCCTGGGCTCCCCTTCCTGGGAACCGGGACCCCCTCCTGGACACACGGGCTTCCCCACACCCCCCACCAGTCCCATCCCCCCTGACACTGCCCCCCACACCGCGATCTGCTCCCCTGGGACGCCCCCCTCCCCAGGCTCACTGCCCACCCCTGGACACACACACCCTGGGCATCCTCACCGTCTCTCACCACCCCCCGTGTCCCCGCAGGGCCCCACTCCCTGCGCTACTTTCATGTTGCCGTGTCGGAGCCCAGCCTGGGGGTGCCCCACTTCGTGTCTGTGGGGTACGTGGACGGGAACGTCATCATACGCTACGACAGCGAGACGGGTAGAGCAGTGCCCAGGGCGGACTGGATGGCGGCCAACCTGGACCAGGCGTACTGGGACAGGGAGACCCAGGTCGGGCAGAGCACTCAGCAGGTTGCCCGCGTCAGCCTGGAGGCACTGCGGAGCCGCTACAACCAGAGCGGGGGTGAGTGTGGGCTGGGCTGGGGCTCGGTGGGGCTGGGAGAGTCCCCCCTCCTGTCTTCCCCCCCGGCCCCGATCCTGCCCTGCCCCACGCTGCTGCCCCGGCTGGTGCCGGCCCTTCCCTGCCCGATGTCATTGTCACAGGGCTCCTCCCAGCCACTCTGTCCCCCAGCCCGAGGGGGTGGCGGCTGCCCTGTCCCTGCCCCACAGGGCTTGGGAGCCCCTGTCCCAGAGATGGGGGGGGAAGTGCCTCTGGCCACTCCACCCCCAACCCTAAGTGCCCAAAGCCCCCATCCCAGAACTGGGAGGCTCCTGGCCACCACGTCCCAGCCCCTCACTGTCCCCACAGCAGATGAGACCCCCAGAAGCAGAGGGGCTCCCCCCCCCGACAGTGTCCCAGCCCCTTGCCCTCCCCACGGTGCTCAGGGCCCCCATCCCACAGCCAGAGGGGCTCCCCCAGCCCCATCCCGTCTCCTTGTGCCCCCCACGGCATTCAAGACCCATCCCAGCCCCTCGCTGTCCCAGGGTGCCGTGGGGCTGGGTGCCAGCCCAGCCACGCCGTGGGTGCCGGGGGTCTGCGTCACGGCTCTGGGTGACACCCCGAGTGCTGTGGGCCCCGGGCAGGATGGGGGGCAGCCCTGGTGCCGGTGCCCGATGGGCTCACCCAGGGCTGGGGTGGGGGGTGCTGCCGGGGGGTCTGTGCCCCACTGCGGGCCCCGGGCTGCAGCAGCCCCTCAGCCCCGGCTCCTGGTCGCGTTCCAGGGGTTCACACGGTGCAGGTCATGTATGGCTGTGACCTCCTGGAGGACGGTAGCACCAGGGGGTATAGTCAGGATGCCTACGACGGGAGGGACTTCACCGCCTTTGACATGGACACGATGACGTTCACCGCGGCGGACGCGGCGGCACAAATCACCAAGAGGAGGTGGGAGGAGGACGGGACTGTCGCTGAGCGAAGGAAGCAGTACCTGAACAACACCTGCATCGAGTGGCTGAGGAAATACGTGAGCTACGGGTGGGCCGTGCTGGAGAGGAAAGGTGAGGGCGAGACGGGGAGGCTGGGGAGCGGCCAGCGCGGGTGCGTGTGCCGTCCCTCACCGCCACCCCCTCCCCAGAGCCCCCCGCGGTCCGAGTGTCGGGGAGGGAGGCCCACGGGATCCTGACCTTGCGCTGCCGCGCTCACGGCTTCTACCCGCGGCCCATCACCGTCAGCTGGCTGAAGGACGGCGAGGTGAGGGACCAGGAGACGGAGTGGGGCAGCGTCGCGCCCAACAGCGACGGCACCTACTACACCTGGGCCTCCATCGAGGCCCGCCCGGGGGAGCAGGACAAGTACCGGTGCCGCGTGGAGCACGCCAGCCTGCCCGAGCCCGGCCTCTACGCGTGGGGTGAGCCCGGTGGCCTTGGGCACGTGGAGGGGTGGGCCGGGGTGGTTGCCCTTCCCCTGCTCACGGCGCTGCTCTCCCCCAGAGACGGAGTCCAACCTGTGGGCCATCGTGCTGGGGGTGGCCGTTGCCGTCCTGGCCGTCGCTGGCATCTGTGGATTCGTCGTATGGAAGCAGAAGTCGGGTAAAGCATCGGGGCCGGTGAGGCAGAGGGGTGCGGGAGGAAGGCAGGGCCAGGGGGGTCTGTGGGCACGAGCCCCTGTGCTCTGGGGAGCCCCCGAGGCTGTTGGGGAAGCGCGGTGGATGCTGATGCCTCTCTCTCTCTGCAGGGAAGAAGAAGGCGGGCTACGGCATGGCGTCAAGTGAGTAGCGGGGGCCGGTCCGGCTTCAGCCGCTGCCCAGTGCCGGGGGGGTCTCGTGGCTCCGGTTTCTGGCCGCTGCCGGCATTTCCCGACCCCCATCCCCCCTGTGCCACCCCTCGTTGCAGCCCCGTAGCGGGGACGTACGGAAGAGGTCATGTGTCCCCCCCGGTGCTCGCGGCACCATCCTCCTCTCCCGGTGGCTGCAGCGCGGCCGTGGCTCCCGGCCGGCTCCTGGCACATGCCCCGTGCCCGTAGCGAGCCCGGGGCTGGCAGCTCACGGCTGTTTCTCTCTCGCAGGCACCGACAGTGGGTCTGGCAGCACGGGCACAGGTACGGCGTGGGGACGGACGGGGCGGCCCCAGCTCTCCGTGCTCCCCCCACAGCAACCCCGGGCTGCGGGAGGGGGGCACGGAGACGCCCAGAGCGGAGGGTTGGGGAGAGGGAGGTGGCCCTGGGTGACACTGTCTGTTCCTCCCGTCCCTGCAGGGGTCACCGCCTGAGCGCTGGACGAGGGGCCGGCGCGTGGCTGGATGCGGCCCCTGCCCTGGCCGCGGCTGGAGGCAGAGAGGAGCTGGGGGAGGCCGGGGGCTGCCTGCAGAGAGAGCTTGTCCCGCCGCCCCCGCCCAGCCCCGCTGTGGTGCCGGGTCTTCTTCCCACTTCCTATTTGCCGATTCTTTCAAATTCTGTGTGATGCAGTTATCAGCGATGTTTTTGTTTTGAGGTTGTAACTGATTATTTTCTGCCTGTGCACGATTCCTGGCGCGCTCAATAAACGCTGGTCCCCCCCCTCCCTCGGGCTGTGCCTCCTCTCCCGGTGCCGCTCTCCCAGCCTCGGCTCGAGGGTGGCCTGGGTTGAGCGACACGGGGCTAATTTCTCTTCTAATGCTGGGGAAAACTGCGCTTTTAGAAGATTCTAGTGTCTGAATTCGTGAAAATATTTACTTTATAGGCCACTAGGCTCTGTGGGGTTCAAGGTCTCGGTGTTTCCGAGCTTTGCCAGGTGCGAGGATGAGGAGGAGCCCGACCCGGGCACTGACCCAGGCTGGCCAACAGGGTTGTTTCATACCGTGAACGTCACGTTCGATATAAATTAGGAAGTTTGCTGTGCAGTTCCCTCTCTTTCCCTCCCTGGCGGTGGTGCAGAGAACTCGTCGTCCTGGTGCCGGATCCCTGACCCTTCCCTTCCTCCCAAAGCCTCCCCGTGTCCCCCCTTCGCTGTCCCCTGCTGTGAGCGCACGCCTTCCTGCTGGTAGAATCGGCTGATTCTTGTATCTCTGATATTAATATCGGGATTAATACTGGTTCTTTAGTATTATTGCTAATTATTTGGTCATCTTCTATTGAATCTGCTTATATTTCAACCCTCGGGTTTCCTCGGTTTTTTCCCTGTTCTTTCCAGGTGGGGAAGGGTCATGGGGTGATAGAACAATTGTCTGAACGACGATGAATTATTATGGGTTTTCTCAAACCCTAACAGAGGGCTGGGCTGGTTTTGGCTGGGCTTGGGTTGATTTTCTCGCTCGCAGCCCAGCACGATGCGGTGTTCAGGATTCCTGACCGCGACGCCGTTGGTGACGCAGCGCTGGGGCTGAAGAGCGTTGGCAGCGCTCAAGGTCTTCTCCGTTTCTCACTCGCCCCCTGGTGAGCAGATGGGGGTTGTGCCAGCGGTTGAGCGGGGACGCAAGCAGACAGGCGACCTAAACTAGCGGGAGTAGCACGGAATCATAGAATCGCCTGGTTTGGAAGGAGAATTCGAGGTCAGCGAGTCCAACCATCCACCTAACGCTGCCAAAACCACCGCTAAACCATGTCCCTCAGCACCGCGTCTGCCCGGCTCTTAAATACCTCCAGGGATGGCGATTCCACCACTTCCCTGGGCAGCCTGTTCCAACGCTTGACAACTCTTTCATGTCCTGCTCAACGACAACAAGGGAAAAGAGGGGGTTGAGGGGGGACTGGGCACCTTTTCTTCGGGACGTGGCTGGGCATCCTTGTCCCTGTGGTGGCCGTGGTGAGCTCTGAGGCCACGTAGACGGGAGCTGAGAAGAAGCTCTCCCGATACGAGGCTACATAAAGAGGCGCTGAGAAGAAGCCCTCCTGCCCTGAGGCCCCGCAGATGGGCACTGAGACAAATGTTTGCTGGTTTGAGGTCACGCAGACGGTCACTGCGGCTGAAGCAGGAGCTCGACTCTGAACTGAAATACCTGCTCTTGTGGTCAAGGAGACACAGTGGAAGTGGAGGTGGACTCTGTCAATAAGAGAAGCAGCAGCTGCTCCTGCGAGGGGGCAGAGGCAGGAACGACTCTGCTTTGGTGAGGCCGCACCTGGAGTACTGTGTCCAGTTCTGGGCTCCCCGGTTCAAGAGGGACAGGGAACTGCTGGAAAGGGTGCAGCAGAGGGCTACAAAGATGATTGGGGGACTGGAACACCTCTCTTATGAGGAAAGGCTGAGGGATTTGGGTCTCTTCAGTCTGGAAAAAAGATGGCTGAGGGGGGACCTTATCAACGCTTATAAATACTTAAAGGGTGGGTGTCAGGAGGATGGGGCCAGGCTCTTTTCAGTGGTGCCCGGGGACAGGACAAGAGGCAATGGGCACAAACTTGAACATAGGAAGTTCCACCTAAACATGAGGAGGAACTTCTTTACCCTGAGGGTGACAGAGCACTGGAACAGGCTGCCCAGAGAGGTGGGGGAGTCTCCAACTCTGGAGACATTCAAAACCCGCCTGGACATGTTCCTGTGTAACCTGCTCTAGGTGACCCTGCTCTGGCAGGGGGGTTGGACTAGATGATCTCCAGAGGTCCCTTCCAACCCTATGATTCTATGAAACGCCGCTTGACATTGTGCAGCACCCCCATGGGAGAGAGAGGGAAGCCAGACCAACAGGCACTGCAGCCACTCCGACCCCAGCAGCAGGCACTGCGGCTACTGCAATGTGGCTTCATTAAGGGCAAGTCACGCCTGACCGATTTGGTGGCCTTCTACAATCGGGCTACAGCGTTGCTGGTTAAGGGAAGAGCAACGGACATCATCTACCTGGACTCGTGCAAAGCGTTTCACACTGTCCCCCACAACATCCTTGTCACTAAATTGGAGAGACGCGGATTTGACGGATGGGCCACTCAGGGGAGAAGAAATTGGCTGGATGGTCGCACTCGAAGAGTTGTGGTCAACAGCTCAATGTCCAAGCGGAGACCAGCGACGAGTGGCGTTCCTCGGGGGTCGGTACCGGGACCGATGCTGTTTAAGACCTTTGTTGGCGATGTGGACAGTTTGATTGAGTGCACCTTCGGCACTCTGGAGCACCAACAGCAGAAGGACACGGAGCTGTTGGAGCAGGGCCAGAGGAGGCCACAAAGATGATCCAAGAGCTGGAGCCCCTCTGCTGTGAGGACAGGCTGGGAGAGTTGGGGGTGTTCAGCCTGGAGGAGAAGGCTCCGGGGAGACCTTTGAGCCTCTTCCAGTCCCTCAAGGGGCTCCAGGAAAGCTGGGGAGGGACTCTGGAGCAGGGAGGGGAGCCATGGGACGAGGGGGAAGGGTTTTACACTGAAAGAGGGGAGATTGAGATGAGATCTGAGGAAGAAATTCTTTGGTGTGAGGGTGGTGAGCCCCTGGCCCAGGTTGCCCAGAGAAGCTGTGGCTGCCCCATCCCTGGAGGGGTTCAAGGCCAGGTTGGACGGGGCTTGGAGCAACCTGGGCTGGTGGGAGGTGTCCCTGCCCAGGGCAGGGGGATGGAACTAGCTGGTCTTTAAGGTCCCTTCTAACCCAAACCATTTTGTGATTCTATCTCACCTTGAATGTTCCAATGATGGGGCATCCACAACTTCTCTGGGCAACCTCACCACCCTCCTCGTAAAACATTTCTAATGTCCAGTCCAGATCTCCCCTCTTCCAGTTTCAAACCACGGCCCGTGTCCTGTCACCACAGGCCTTGGTAAAACGTCTCTCTCCACCTCTCTTCCTTCGAGGGAAGCTGCAGAAGTCAAAGCCACCCAGCTGGCCCTAGAGAAATGTGGCCAGTGCCCGGTCTCCGTACTGACTTGTTGAGGGTGGCCAGGGCCCTGTGGGGGTGGCTACCACGATGGTCACAGAGGTTACTCCCTCTGGGCTGGACCTTCCTGCCTGGGTAGAGCCCCTGGGTGTAAAGGTCCACCATGTAGATGTTGTCCAAGATCCACGTCCCTGGAGACCATCAGCTCAAGGAGCAAGGAGACCAGGTGGCCAAATCAGCGTGGTTCAGGTCGACCTGGACTGGGAACGTTGTCATGAGCTGTTCACAGCTCGGTGGCCCCTGGGACATCGGGGTAGAGCCACACTGTGTGGGTGGGCTCGTGATGGCGGGGTGGACCTGACCCCAGCAGCCATCGCACAGGTCCTTCATCGACGTGAACGATGTGCTGGAATCAAGCGCGTGAAGCCTCTCGGGTGTAAAAGACGGTGGCAGCAATATCACGAGGGGGTGGCCGATTAATGATGTCACACCGAGGTCACTGCCATGCGCTTCCCATGGTGGCGGTGACAACCACAGGGCGAACACGTGGCTTTGGCGCCCAAGACCCCATAGCCAGGCTGGGCAGCCCCCTCCAGCCCCCGTGACCCAGCTGGCTCCTCTCCGAAGTGATTATACTTTATTTTGTACAAATTTCTGTCCCCAGCGGGTCACCCCGGCCACCCCGTTGTGCTCCCTATTTCAGCCCCCCACCCACCCCCCATCTCTGCAGCCCCTTCCCACCCCAGTTTCGGGGTCCCCCAACACATCCCGGGTACAAAGAGAAGGATTTATTTCAAACTCTGTGTTCCGTGGCCAGTCTTGTCAGTCACCAGCCCTGGTGGCCTCCATGGGCACCATAACGCAGCAGGGCCATGGCCGTGCTCTTGGCCTGGCACCTGCGCTCCCCCATCACAGCTCTCACGGTCCCGTGTCACAGCTTTTGGTGTCCCCATCCCTGCTCCTGGTGTCTCCATCCCATCTCTTAGTGTCCCCATCCCTTGGTGTCCCCATCCCTTGGTGTCCCCATCCCCAGCTCCTGCTGTCCCTCATCCTCCTTCCCCGTGTCCCTGTCCTCCGCTGTCCCCCCCTGTCCCCCGCCCTGCAGCAGGTGCCAGTAGCGGCTGCCAGGGCACAGGAGCTCCCTGGGGGACTCCAGCTCCTCCAGTCGTCCCCCCGCCAGCACGGCCACCCGCTGCGCCCGCATGGCCAGGGCCACCTTCCCTGTCACCAGCAGCACCGCGCGTCCGGCCCCGCTGGCTCCAAAGATCTCCTCCTCCACCTGCGGTGGGTGGCATCGTCAGTGGGGACCCCCAGGTGTGGGGACAGAGGGGACATGGAGACCAAGGACCAAGGGAATGTGGGGACCATGGAGACATGGGGAACGGGGACAGAGGGATGTGGGGACTAAGGAACAATTGACGCTGGGACCAAGGGGATGTGGGGACCAGGGATGAATGGGACATGGCGACCAAGGGGACATGGGGAGCAGGGTCCCAGGGGTTATGAGGAATGGGCATCCAGGGGACATGGGGTCCAAGGCGGGACCAAGGGGACATGGAGCGTGAGGATCCAGGGGAGATGGGGGGCAGGGACACAGGGGACATGGGGCCCAAGAACCAAGGGGATGTGGGGACCGAGGGGACGTGGTGGCGAGTGAGGATCCAGGGGACACAGGGACCAGAGATCCAGGGGACGTGGGCAGTTGAGACCATGGGGGCATGGGAAGGAGGGACCCAGGGGACGCAGGGAGCAGGGACCGCGGTGACACAGGGACTGGGGACAAGGAGGTGATGGAAAGAGGAGACCCAGGGGGAAGACCAGGGTGCTACTGGGCAGGGGGCCCAAGAGGCCACGGGCGTCACCTCTCACCTGCAGCTGGCTCTCGCTGTCCAGGGCGCTGGTGGGCTCATCGAGGACGAGGACACGGGGGCTCCTCACCAGGGCGCGAGCGATGGCCACCCCCTGCCGCTGTCCCCCGGAGAGCTGCCCCCCCAGCTCGCCGACCTCTGCGTGAAGCCGGGGCTCAGGGTAGGGCCATGGGGCCATGGGGCCAGGGCAAGGGGACACACCTCCTACCTGTGTCGTAGCCCTGGGGCAGGCGGCTGATGAAGGTGTGGGCGCCCGCCCGGCGGGCTGCCACCGTCACCTGCGCCCGGTTCCAGCTCCCCGGCCCGTAGGCGATGTTGGCGTGGAGTGAGCGGGAGAAGAGCACCGGCTCCTGGGGGATGGCGGCCACCTGCGGCGGAGGGGACGGCTGGGGACGCTTTGGGGACATGGAGGGGGGGGAAGTGGCAGGGATGTGGCTGGGGACACGGTGGGGGCATGGTGGGGATGTGGCAAGGACATGACAGGGATGGCTCTGGGGACTCAGCTGAGAACATGGCAGGGACGGCTGGGGACACCGCTGGGGATGCATTGGGGACATGTCGGGGATGGCTGGGGATGCAGCGGGGACAGCTGGGGACACGGCAGGGACGTGTTGGGGACATGGTGGGGACGGTTAAGGACGTGTCAGGGGACATGGTGGGAGGAGAGATGGGGCTGTGGTGGGGACATGGCATGGACATGGTAGGGACGTCTGGGGAGGCAGCGGGGATATCTGGTGACACAGTTGTGGCCGGGCCACAGTGGGGATGGCTGGTGACACGGGGGTGACGGTGGGGACTTGTTCGGAATGGCTGGTGACATGGTGGTGGTGGTGGGGACCCACTGGGGATGCCTGGTGACGCGTGACACGGGGAAGTGGTGGGGACCCCATTGGTGACATGAGGGTGGCAGTGGGTTCTGTTGGGGACATCGTGTGACCGGGGCGGTGGTGGCACCTGGCAGCGCAGGTAGGGGTGCTGGTAGTCAGGGAGGGGGTGACCATCCAGAAGCACCCGCCCGGCCCCCGGCGAGCGCAGGCCCAGGACCAGGGACACCAGGGTGCTCTTCCCCGCCCCCGGGGGGGCCACCACCGCCAGCACCTCCCCGGGGCGCAGCTCCAGTGACACGCCCTGGGGGACACACATAAAGGTGACACACCCACACCCCCTCCCCTAATGTCCCCGTCCCTCCCCGGGCCCTCCCTGCCATGTCCCCATGGCTTCCCCACCATGTCCCCCTGGTGTCTTCCCACCATGGCCCCCTGGCCCCCTCTCCTTGTCCCTACCACGTCCATGTCCCCACCACGTCCATGTCCCCCCACCGTGTCTCCGCTCTCCCCACCATGTCCGTGTCCGCATGCCCTCCCCAGTGCGTCCCCATCCTCCGCCTGCCGTGTCCCCACCACGTCCCCACCAACTCTGGGTCCCCATGCCCTTCCCACCACATCCCCATGTCCCTCCACTGTGTCCCCATGCCCTCCCCACCACGTCCATGTCCCCATGCCCTCCCCTCTATCTCCCCATGTCCACCTGTCGTGTCCCCACCATGTCCCCACCCCCTCCCCACCACCTCTATGTCCCCATGCCATGGCCCCATGCCCTCTCCCACTGTGTCCTCCCATCATGTCCCTGCGTCCCCTGCCCTGTCCCCACTCCCACCTTGAGGACGGGCTCTTGGTGCTGGGGGTAGGAGAACCAGATCTCCTCAAGCTGGAGGTGGCCCTGCAGGACATCTGGTGCCAGCGTCCCTCGGGGTGCCACCTGCTCCTCCTGGTCCAGGAACTCAAAGATCTTCTCCGAGGAGCCCACGGCCTTGGTCATGTTGGGGTAGTAGCGGAGCAGGACCTGGGGACACAGTAGGGACACGGTGGGGAGGGTGTGGGGACGTGCAGAATGGGCATGGGGACACAGAGGACAGGGACAGGGATGCGTCCAGGAGGACACGGGGACATGAGGAATGGGCACAGGGACATGGCCGGGAGGGTGTGGGGATTGGGGAACGGGCTTGGGGACACGGGACTGGGACAGGGATGCACCCAGGAGGATACGGGGAATGGGCATGGGGACATGGCCAGGAGTGGTGGGACCACGAAGGACACAGGGACATGGTGGGGGGACATCGGATGGCACAGGGACACAGTGGGACCAGCATGGGGATGTGGCAGGGAGGATACAGGGACACAGCTGGGGACACAGGGACATGGTCAGGAGGGCAAAGGGAGATGGCAGGGCATGGGGACACAGAGAGGAGGCGTTGGGGACACAGAGGACAGGCACGGGGCTGTGTCCAGGAGGACATGGGGACACAGGGAACGGGCATGGGGACATGGCCAGGAGGGTGTAGGGACACGGAGGGCACAGGGACATGGTGGGGGGACATGGGAGGGCACAGGGACACGGTGGGACCAGCGTGGGGATGTGGCAGGGGGACACAGGCACACGGAGAGATGGGCACGGGGACGCAGGGACATGGCAGGGAGGGCGTGGGGACACGGATGGCAATGGGGACACACTGGGACTGGCACGGGGACACAGCGGAGAGGGGCACGGCGAACAGGCTTGGGGACACGGCGGGGAGGACGCTGGGGACACGGTGTCCCCTCGGGCTCACCTCCACAGCCTCGGTGAACTGCATCTGGTAGATGAGGAAGGTGACAAGGTCCCCGGTGGTGATGGTCCCCGCGGACACCAGCTGTCCCCCGTAGCAGAGGAGCCCCAGCTTCAGGCCCAGCGCCGAGAACTGGGGACACATGGGGGATGTCACCGCTGGGGGGGATACCCGTCACCCTCCTCGCCGTGGCCACCCCTCTGCAGGGACACCGAGGTCCCAGCCTTGCTCTGTCACCTCCCCTGTGCCATCGCGTTTCCCCCATACCCCAGGGATGTCACATCCCCTGTGTCACCACGGTCCCGTGCCCCAGAGTCCCCGCACTGTCGTACCCCCTGTGTCCTGATTTCCCCATGGCATCATGTCCCCCAGCCACGTGCCACCATGTGCCCGGCTCCCCTAACCCCTGCGTCATCACGTCCCCCAGCTACATGCCACCTCATCCTGGTGTCCCCCAGCCCCGTGTCACCATGTCCCTGTGTCCCCATGCCACCACATCCCTATGTCCCCCAGCCCTGTGGCACCCCACCCCTATGTCCCCTGTCCCCGTGCCACTGCACCTCCATGTCCCCCAGCCCTGTGCCACTGCGTCCCCATGTGCCCTGTCCCCATGCCACCCCATGTCCCTCTGCCCCTGTGCCACCATGTTACCTCATCCCCATGCCCCCATATCCCATCACCCCCATGCCATCATGTCCCCCGTGTCCCCATGCCACCACATCCCCAGGTCCCCTGTCCCCAGGCCACTGTGTCCCCATGTCCTGCCGCCCCCACACCAACACATCCTCCAGCCCTGCGCCACCTCATCTGATGTCCCCTGTCCCCATGCCACCATATCCCCATGTCCCATCACCCCCACGCGATAACGTCCCTCAGGCCCATGCCACCATGTCCCCATGTACCACCATCCCCGTGCCATCATGTCCCCCAGCGCTGTGCCACCATTTCCCCATGTCCCCCAGCCCCCGTGCCACCACATCCTCATGTCCCCCAGCCCTGTGCCACCATGTGCCCGTCCCTGTGCCACCACATCCTCATGTCCCCCATCCCCATGCTATCGCATCCCCATGTCCCCTGTCCCCATGCTGCTGTACCCCCATGTCCCGTCGCCCCAACACCATCACGTCCCCCATATCCATGTCACTGCGTCCCCATGTCCCCCCTGCCCCGTGCCACCATCTTCCCATGTCCTGTCAACCCCATGCCATCACATCCCCTGTCCCCATGCCACTGCATCCCCCTGTCCCACCACTCCCACGCCATCATGTCCCCTGTCCCCATGCCACCCTACCCCCATGTCCCACTGTCCCCATACCATGTTGTCCCCCGTGCCACAACGTCTCCAAGTCCCCTGTCCCCATGCCACTGTGTCCGCATGTCTCTGTGCCACCACATCCCCATGTCCCCCCAGCCTCATACCACCGCACCACCATGTCCCCTGTCCCCAGGACACTGTGTCACCGTGTCCCGTCACCCCCCCACACCATCACACCCCCAGCCCCGTGCCACTGCATCTGGTGTCCCCTGTCCCCAGGACACCACATCCCCACGTCCCACCGCCCCACACCACCACGTCCCCCAGCCCCTGTGCCACCCCATCCCCGCATTCCCCTCTCCCCGTGCCACCGTGTCCCCTGTCCCCGTACCCCGCTGGCCCAGAGGGTGGCGGCGTAGGTGGCCGCGTCCTTCCCCTCCAGCCGGTAGACGTGGCGCAGGCGCTGGCGGTACCGCTCGGTCGCCCCGGCCTCGTGGGCGAAGCTGCGGACGGTGGCCATGGCCTGGAAGGTCTCAACCGCCACCTCGGTGGCACCTGCCAGCGCCTCCTGCACCTGCCTCGCCAGCCCCTGGGGGACAGCCGTGTCACCTCGGGGGGGGTTGGGGGGGGACAGGGGGAGCCGGGAGGGGACAGTGGGCATGGAGAGGGGACAGTGGGGATGAGGAGGGGACAATGGTCATGGAGAGGGGACAGGGGGCACATGGAGGGGACAGATGGCACAGGGAGGGGACAGTGGGCATGGGGAGGGGACAGTATGCACGGGGAGGGGGTTGTTGGCATGGGGAGGGGACAGTGGGCATAGGGAGGTGACAAGGGGTGCAGGAAGGGGACAGTGGGCATGGAGAGGGGACAGTGGGGATGAGGAGGGGACAATGGGCATATGGAGGGGACAGATGGCACAGGGAGGGGACAGTGGGCATGGGGAGGGGACAGTAAGCACAGGGAGGGGGTTGTTGGCATGGGGAGGGGACAGTGGGCATAGGGAGGTGACAAGGGGTGCAGGAAGGGGACAGTGGGGATGGGGAGGGGACAGGGGGCACATGGAGGGGACAGTGGGCACAGGGAGGGGACAGTGGGCACAGGGAGGGGACAGTAAGCTCACGGAGGGGACAGATGGCATGGGGAGGGGACAGCGGGAATGGGGAGGGCCCAGGGGGTGCAGGGAGGGAAGAGTGGGCAGAGGGAGGTGACAAGGGACCTGTGTCCCTCGCCCTGGTACCTGCTGGATCTTGCCGACGCAGCGGGGCAGCAGCAGGAGGACGGGCAGTGACAGGAGTGTGACAAAGGCCAGGTGGGGTGACAACCACGCCATGGTGACCAGGAGACAAAGGCCCCGCGCCAGGTACCACAGCAAGAGGCTGAGCGCCTCGGACACCGCCGCGTGCGTGGCCTCCACGTCCCCCGTCACCCGCGCCGTCACCGCCCCGGTCCCCGTCACCTGCAGGGAGGTGACGTCCCGTTGCAGGACAGCAGCGAAGACGCGACGTTGGAGACGTCCCAACGCCCGGCTCAACGTCCCCGCGTAGGTGACATCGCAGACGAATTCGGTGACGGCACTGCGGTGGTAGCATTGGGTTGGCTTAGCCCAGGGGCACGCGTGTCACCCCCCTCTCTGGCCCGTGTGACATCCCCGGTGTCACCATCCTACCTGCTGAGCCCCAGCAGCGCCATGGGCCAGGTGGCCACCATCTCGTCCTCGCTGGCCACCCAGTCGGTGACGCGCCCCGTGAAGTAGGGGACGGCCACCTCCCCTGCCGGGGGGGGGGAACACAGACATGGCATCAGGGTGACGGGGTCCCCCCTGGTCTGTGTCACCCCCCCCCCCAAGGTGGTGGTGGGGGAACGACACCCCATGGTGTGACCTTGAGGGGCTGGTGATTCACCCACCCATCCCCCCACCTCCCACTGGGTGCTGCCCCCCCCAAAATGGGTGCTGCCCCCCCTGCCCCAGCTCAGAGCACCCCCCCAATGGGTGCTTCACCCCCCAAAGTTGGGTGCTGCCGCCCCCCCCCCCAGCTCAGAGCACCCCCTCAATGGGTGCTTCCTCCGCCAGAGTTGGGTGCTGCCCCCCCAAACCTGGGTGCTGCCCCCCCCCCATAGCTCAGAGCATCCCCCACTGAGTGCTGACCCCCCCAAAGTTGGGTGCTGCCCCCCCCCAAACCTCAGGACACCCCCCCTCTGGGTGCTGCCTTCTCCCCCCCTCAAGTTGGGTGCTGCCCCCCAAAACCTGGGTGCTGCTCCCCCCCCCCCATAGCTCAGAGCACCCCCCCCCAAATTTGGGTGCTGACTCCCCTCTAAGTTGGGTGCTGCCCCCCCCCCCCCTCAGCTCAGAGCAACCTCCCCCCAAGTTGGGTGCTGCCCACCCCCATCCTCCCCCCCCCCCAGCTCAGGGCATCCCCCGCAATGGGTGCTTCCCCCCTCCAAATTTGGGTACTTGGGTGCTGCCCCCCTAAACCTGGGTGCTTCCCCCCCCCCATAGCTCAGAGCATCCCCCCTTTGGGTGCTTCCCCCCCCGCCAAGTTGGGTGCTGCCCCCCCCAGAGCTCAGAGTACCCCCCCCCCCGATGGGTGCTTCCTCCCCCATCAATGGGGGGCTCCCCAAAAGCTCAGAGCCCCCCCCACCCCCCCACAACCCCGAGGTGCTGCCCCCCCCCAGGGTGCTGCCCCCCCCCCGTTACCGAGGACCGATGCCGCCATCAGCGCCGCCACCACCGCGCAGCGCCGGCGCTCGGGGCTCAGCAGGGCCAGGAGGCGGCGGGGGGTGGAGGAGGCCGCCATCGTCTGTCCCCGTCGGCTCCCGGTGTCACCCGGGGTGCTCCGCTCCGCTCCCGGGGTGACCCGGTGTGTCCCGGTCTCCGTCCCGGGGTGCTCCGATCCGGTCCCAGCGTGTCCGGGTGTGACCTGGTCCCGATCCCGGTGTGTCCCGCTCCGGTCCTGGGGGTGACCCGGTGTGTCCCAGTCCTTGTCCCGGGGGTGCTCCGGCGTGATTGATCCGGTCCCGGTGGCACCCGATGTGCTCCGCTCCGCTCCCGGTCCTGCCCCGGTGCGCTCCCGGTGCCCCCGGTGCGCTCCCGGTGCCGATGTCCCCGCTCCGGGCCGGTCCCGCTCCTTCTCCCGGGACCCTTCTCCCCGTTCTGGTCCCGATCCCGCTCCCGATCCCGCTCCCGCTCCCGCTCACGGCCCCGGTTCCGGTCCCGGTCCCGGTCCCGGTCCCGATCCTCCTCCCGGCAGCGCCGCCGTTTCTCGGAAAGCGAAACCCAGCCCGGGGGCGGGACCGGCGGCGGCTGCGGATGGCCCAGCCCCGGGGGGAAGCCCCAGTGGGAAGCACCGGCGTGGGGGGGCACCAGACACGGGGGGGCCACCGGGTACCGGAGGGGGCACCGGGCACGGCTGGGGGGGTCCCCGGGCCTCAGGCAACGGGGGCGGGCACCAGGTACTGGCTACCGGGCACCGGGGGGGGACACTGGGCATCGCAGGGGGGCACCGGGAACCGGGCGCGGCTGGGGGGGCACCGGGTACGGCTGGGGGGGGTCCCCATCCCGGTCCCTGGGGTGTCCCCCTGGAGGATGTGGGGGGGGTGAAGGCGGGGCAGGAGCCGGGCGGGCGGCGCTGATTGGCCGAGGAGGCGGCGGCGTCATCAGTTGCCGGGCAGATGGAGCTGGAGCAGTTTGGAGCGGGGCGTGCGGCGGGGGCGGGGCCGGGGGCGGGGCCGGGAGGGGGCGGGGCCTCGAAAGTGAAACCAAAAGGCGGCGCGACGGGACCGTGCTGCGAGGTACCGGGTGGGACTGGGGCTACTGGGGGGGGGGCTGTACTGGGAGCACTGGTGCCTGCTCCGGTGCCGGGGGTGGGTCGAGGGGAGCTGATGGGGCTGGGCTGGGCTGGGCTGGGCTGGGCTGGGCTGGGCTGGGCTGGGCGCACTGGTGTTGACTGGTGAGCGGCCCAGGGTGCCGGGTAGGGTCGAGGGGAGCTGATGGGGCTGGGCTGGGAGCACTGGTGTTGACTGGTGAGCGGCCCAGGGTGCCGGGTAGGGTCGAGGGGAGCTGATGGGGCTGGACTGGGAGCACTGGTGTTGACTGGTGAGTGCCCCAGGGAGTTGGGCAGGGTCTTGGGAGTCCAGGCTGGGACTGGGGGCGTGGACTGGGAGCACTGGTGTTGACTGGTGAGTGCCTCAGTGTGTTGGGCAGGGTCTTGGGAGTCCAGGCTGGGACTGGGGGCATGGACTGGGAGCACTGGTGTTGACTGGTGCGCGGCCCAGGGAGCTGGGTGGGGTCGAGGGGAGCTGATGGGGCTGGACTGGGAGCGCTGGTGTTGACTGGGGACTTGCCTAGGGTGCCGAGCATCGACCAGGGGAGCTGCACTGGGAGCACTGGTCTTTACTGGTGAACACCCCGGCCATGGCGCTGCTCCCCGCTGTCCGCCTGTCCTGCCTCCTGCTCCTGGTTGACGTGGTGCTGCTGGCGACGCTGGCCCGGCTGGCCCCAGCACTGGCCTGGTTGGGCCTGGTAGCCGCCTGGCTGGAAGCCGGCCTGCGGCTACTGGCGTTCACAGTGGCCGGGCGGCTACTGGCACCACGGGATCCCCGGGGAGCGTCTGCGTGACCTCAAACCAGCAAACATTTGTCTCCGTGCCCGTCTGCGTGGCCTCGGGGCAGGAGGGCTTCTTCTCAGCGCCTCTTTATGTAGCCTTGTACTGGGAGAGCTTCTTCTCAGCTCCCGTCTACGTGGCCTCAGAGCTCACCACGGCCACCACAGGGACAAGGATGCCCAGCCACGTCTCGAAGAAAAGGTGCCCAGTCCCCCCTCAACCCCCTCTTTTCCCTTGTTGTCGTTGAGCAGGACATGAAAGAGTTGTCAAGCGTTGGAACAGGCTGCCCAGGGAAGTGGTGGAATCGCCATCCCTGGAGGTATTTAAGAGCCGGGCAGACGCGGTGCTGAGGGACATGGTTTAGCGGTGGTTTTGGCAGCGTTAGGTGGATGGTTGGACTCGCTGACCTCGAATTTTCCTTCCAAACCAGGCGATTCTATGATTCCGTGCTACTCCCGCTAGTTTAGGTCGCCTGTCTGCTTGCGTCCCCGCTCAACCGCTGGCACAACCCCCATCTGCTCACCAGGGGGCGAGTGAGAAACGGAGAAGACCTTGAGCGCTGCCAACGCTCTTCAGCCCCAGCGCTGCGTCACCAACGGCGTCGCGGTCAGGAATCCTGAACACCGCATCGTGCTGGGCTGCGAGCGAGAAAATCAACCCAAGCCCAGCCAAAACCAGCCCAGCCTTCGAGCCGAGACTGGGAGAGCAGCACCGGGAGAGGAGCCGCAGCCCGAGGGAGGGGGGGGACCAGCGTGGTGTGCCCCAGGGAACGAACGTACGCAGAGGAAATCAGTTACAACCTCGAAATAAAACCACGGCTAATAATTGCATCACACAGAATTTGAAAGAATTGGCAAATAGGAAGTGGGAAGAAGACCCGGCACCACAGCGGGGCTGGGCGGGGGCGGCGGGACAAGCTCTCTCTGCAGGCAGCCCCCGGCCTCCCCCAGCTCCTCTCTGCCTCCAGCCGCGGCCAGGGCAGGGGCCGCATCCAGCCACGCGCCGGCCCCTCGTCCAGCGCTCAGGCGGTGACCCCTGCAGGGACGGGAGGAACAGACAGTGTCACCCAGGGCCACCTCCCTCTCCCCAACCCTCCGCTCTGGGCATCTCGGTGTCCCCCTCCCGCAGCCGGGGGTTGCTGTGGGGGGAGCACGGAGAGCTGGGGCCGCCCCGTCCGTCCCCACGCCGTACCTGTGCCCGTGCTGCCAGCCCCACTGTCGGTGTCTGTGAGAGAGAAACAGCCGTGAGCTGCCAGCCCCGGGCTCGCTACGGGCACGGGGCATGTGCCAGGAGCCGGCCGGGAGCCACGGCCGCGCTGCAGCCACCGGGAGAGGAGGATGGTGCCGCGAGCACCGGGGGGGACACACGACCTCTTCCGTACGTCCCCGCTACGGGGCTGCAACGAGGGGCGGCACAGGGGGGATGGGGGTCGGGAAATGCCGGCAGCGGCCAGAAACCGGAGCCACGAGACCCCCCCGGCACTGGGCAGCGGCTGGAGCCGGACCGGCCCCCGCTACTCACTTGACGCCATGCCGTAGCCCGCCTTCTTCTTCCCTGCAGAGAGAGAGAGGCATCAGCACCCACCGCGCTTCCCCAACAGCCTCGGGGGCTCCCCAGAGCACAGGGGCTCGTGCCCACAGACCCCCCTGGCCCTGCCTTCCTCCCGCACCCCTCTGCCTCACCGGCCCCGATGCTTTACCCGACTTCTGCTTCCATACGAGAAATCCACAGATGCCAGCGACGGCCCCGACGGCAACGGCCACCCCCAGCACGATGGCCCACAGGTTGGACTCCGTCTCTGGGGGAGAGCAGCGCCGTGAGCAGGGGAAGGGCAACCACCCCGGCCCACCCCTCCACGTGCCCAAGGCCACCGGGCTCACCCCACGCGTAGAGGCCGGGCTCGGGCAGGCTGGCGTGCTCCACGCGGCACCGGTACTTGTCCTGCTCCCCCGGGCGGGCCTCGATGGAGGCCCAGGTGTAGTAGGTGCCGTCGCTGTTGGGCGCGACGCTGCCCCACTCCGTCTCCTGGTCCCTCACCTCGCCGTCCTTCAGCCAGCTGACGGTGATGGGCCGCGGGTAGAAGCCGTGAGCGCGGCAGCGCAAGGTCAGGGTCCCGTGGGCCTCCTTCCCCGACACTCGGACCGCGGGGGGCTCTGGGGAGGGGGTGGCGGTGAGGGACGGCACACGCACCCGCGCTGGCCGCTCCCCAGCCTCCCCGTCTCGCCCTCACCTTTCCTCTCCAGCACGGCCCGCCCGTAGCTCACGTATTTCCTCAGCCACTCGATGCAGGTAATCTCCAGACAGTGCCTGCGCCGCTCGGCTTCAGTCTTGTCCTCCTCCCACTTCCTCTTGGTGATTTGTGCCACCGCGTCCGCCGCGATGAACGTCATCGTGTCCATGTCAAAGGCGATGAAGTCCCTCCCGTCGTAGGCGTACTGCCAGTACCCCCTGATGCTACCGTCCTCCAGGAGGTCACAGCCAAGCATGCGCTCCCGCGTGTGAGCCCCTGGAACGCGACCAGGAGCCAGGGCTGAGGGGCTGCTGCAGCCCGGGGCCCGCAGTGGGGCACAGACCCCCCGGCAGCACCCCCCACCCCAGCCCTGGGTGAGCCCATCGGGCACTGGCACCAGGGCTGCCCCCCGTCCTGCCCGGGGCCCACAGCACTCGGGGTGTCACCCAGAGCCGTGACGCAGACCCCCGGCACCCACGGCGTGGCTGGGCTGGCACCCAGCCCCACGGCACCCTGGGACAGCGAGGGGCTGGGATGGGTCTTGAAGGCCGTGGGGGGCACAAGGAGACGGGATGGGGCTGGGGGAGCCCCTCTGGCTGTGGGATGGGGGCCCTGAGCACCGTGGGGAGGGCAAGGGGCTGGGAGCTCCTCTGGTTCTGAGGGTCGTGACTGCCGCGGGTGCGTGAGGAGCTGGGATGGGGCGGCCAGAGGGCCCGCCCCGACTCTGGGACGGGTGATTCCAAGCATTGCAGGTATGGGACAGGGCAGACCCCAATCCCTGGGGCTGGGGGACATCGTAGTTGGGAGCCCTGTGGGAAGGATATTGGGTAGAGAAGGACCGGCACAAGGCGGGGCAGCAGCGTGGGGCAGGGCAGGATCTTGGGCCTTGGATACTCTCCTGTCCCACAGCATCCCGTCCCAGCCCGCGCTCACTCCCGCTCTGGTTGTAGCGGCTCCGCACTGTCTCCAGGTCCGCGCGGGCGACCTGGTAACCGTTCTGGGAGATCTGGGTCTGGCTGTCCCAGTACGCCTGGTCCAGGTTGGCCGCCATCCAGTCCGCCCCGGGCACCGTCCTCCCCGTCTCGCTGTCGTAGCGCGAGATGAGGTTCCCGTCCAGGTACCCCGCTTCCACAAACTCGGGCACCCCCGGGCTGGGCTCCAACACCTGCACATTAAAGTAGTGCAAGGAGTGGGGGCCTGCGGGGACACAGCGGGCAGTGAGGGGGGTGGGGGGCAGCAGGGTTGATTGGGGACGGGGGTGAGGGTGGCCGAGGGTTGCAGGGATGGGTAGCGAGGCTGGGGGGGGGGGGGGGGGGTGTGCCAGGGGAGCGGATCAGGGGGTGGGGAGGCAGCGTCAAGAGGGACGGGACTGGTGGGGGGATGTGGGGGAGCCAGGTGTGTTGGGGAAGGGGGGGGGGTCCCGGTCCCCGGGAAGGGAAAGCCAGGGGGTCCCCAGTGTCAAGGATGGGGGGAGATCCCGAGGGAGGGGCCCAAGGTGGGTCCTAGTGTCCGTGGGGTGGGGCGCGGCGGTGGGAAAGGGGGAGCTGAAGGGGTCCCAGCGGCCGGGAAAGTTGCCAGTGGCAAGAAATGGGGTGTCTGGGGGTGGGTTGTCTAAGGGGGTCCCGGTGCCCAGGAACGGGGCACCGGTGCCCGGGGATCAAGGGGAGAAGGGGGGGGGGGGGGGGGGCCGGGTGCGGGTAAAGGGAGCCCAGGGGGGTCTCGGGGGGTTATCCCGGGTCCCCGCTCACCGCCCGCCGCCCCGCCGAGGACCCCCAGCAGCAGCCGCAGCCCCAGCGCCGGCACCGGCCCCATGGCGCTGCTCCGCTCCGCTCCGGCCCCGCCCCGCCCCCAGGCCCCGCCCCCAGGCCCCGCCATTGGCGCCGCCACCTACCGCCAGCCAATGGCAGCCCGAGCTTCCACGGACGTCACCGGGCGCCGGGCAGACCCCCCCGTCCCGCACGTCGGAAGCGAAAGCGAAAGCGCCGGAGGCAGCGCTTTCCCATTCCCCCATTCCCGGGGAATCCCGGGACCCCTCCAGAACCCCCCAACCCCCCGAGACCCTCGGCCCGGGACCCCCACAAGGCCCCACAGCCCCCCCCCCCCCCCCCCCAGTGCTCCACCCGTGTCCCCCCAGGCCGGGGTCACCCCGCGTCCCTCCTTCCCGGTGTCCCCGGGGTCGCACATCCCACTGCCCGGGTCCCCCCCGCCCCGTGCCGGACACTCCCGCTCCTGGTGTCCCTCCTCGGGTCCTGGAAGGATCTTCGCTTCGAAGAGCCCACGTGGACGTACCTCCAGTGGCTCAGGATGAGGAGGAGGAAACGTGTCCTCAGCCCAGCTCCAGCACCTCGGGAACGGCTGGACACCAACCGGAGCAACAACCATAGAACCGTAGAACGCGTTGGGTTGGAAGGGACCTCTGAAGGCCATCTAGTCCCACCCCCTGCGGTCAGCAGGGACATCTTCAACTACATCAGGTCGCTCAGAGCCTCATCCAGCCTTGGATGTCTCCAGGGATGGAGCCTCCACCCCCTCTCTGGGCAACCTGGGCCAGCGTCTCCCCACCCTCTCGTAGGGCCCCCTTCAGGGACTGGAAGGGGCTCCAAGGTCTCCCCGGAGCCTTCTCTTCTCCAGGCTGAACCCCCCCAGCTCTCTCAGCCCGTCCTCGCAGCAGAGGGGCTCCAGCCCTTGGATCATCTCCGGGGGCCTCCTTCGGCCCCGCTCCAACGGCTCCGTGTCCTTCTTGTGCTGAGGGCTCCAGAGCTGGATGCAGGACTCCAGGTGGGGTCTCACCAGAGCAGAGTAGAGGGGGAGAATCCCCTCTCTGGACCTGCTGGCCACGGTTCTTCTGACGCAGCCCGGGATGGGATTTGCCCTCTGGGCTGCAAGCGCACACTGTTGGCTCCCGTCCAGCTTTTCGTCCACCAGGACCCCCAAGTCCTTTTCCGCAGGGCTGCTCTCTGTCACGTCGGCCCCCAGCCTCTATTGATAACGACGGTTGTCCCGACCCAAGTGCAGGACCTTGCACTTGGCCTTCTTGAACTTCAGGAGATTGTCTCGGGCCCACCTCTCCAGCTCGTCCAGGTCCCTCTGGATGACATCCCGTCCCTCTGGCCTGTCGACCGCTCCACTCAGCTTGGTGTGGTCGGCAAACTTGCTGAGGGTGCACTTGATCCCACTCTCCATGTCATTGATGAAGATGTTGAACAGCGTCAGTCCCAGTACGGATCCCTGAGGGACACCACTTGTCACCCTCCTCCATCTGGACATCGAGCCCTTGACCACCACCCTCTGGACGCGACCATCCAGCCAGTTCCTCATCCACCGAACAGTCCACCCATCAAATCCGTATCCTCCGACTTAGAGAGAAGGATCTTGTGGGGGACCACGTCAGAGGCCTTGCAGAAGTCCCGATAGATGACATCCGTAGCTGTCCCCTTGTCCACCGATGCGGTCCCTCCGTTGTAGAAAGCCACCGGGCCTCGCCCCTGGTGAAGCCATGCTGGCTGTCTCAAATCCCCTCCCTGTCCTCCCGGTGCCTTAGCGCAGCTTCTAGAAGGATCTGGTCCATGATCTCCCCAGGCACCGAGGTGCGGCTGACAGGGCGGTGGTTCCCAGGGGTCCCCCTTTCCACCCTTCTTAAAAACGGGGGCGATGTTTCCCTTTTTCCAGTCGCCAGGGGCTTCCCCTGACCGACGCGGCTTCTCAAACATCACGGAGAGCGGCCTGGCAACAACATCAGCCACTTCCCTCCGGGCTCCGGGGCCATCTCCTCAGGTCCCTCAGGTGGCCACGAACCTCGTCGTCACTTACAGTGGGAGGGACTCTGTCCCCCAGGTCCCTGTCCCTGGGGGTCCCCTTGGTCCTCAGTCTCTGGGTCCCCTGGGTCCCCGGCCCCCGTGGTCCCCACTTCTAGTGTCCCCTGGTCCCCGTCTTCCCTGGGTCCCCGGCACCTGCGTCCCCACCATCCCCACTTCTCGTGTCCCCTGGTCCCCGTGTCCCCTGGTCCCTCTCCCAGCAGGCCCCTCGTCCTGGGGTGGGGGTGGTGGGGGGGAGTCCCCCTGGATGCCCTCTCCTTGTGTCCCCTGCCTCTCTGGTCCCCATGGTCCCCTCTCCTGATGTCACCCAGGTCCGAGGTCTCCATGACCCCTTGGTCCCCAATTGCCAGTGGCCACTGGGTCACTGTCCCCTTGGTCCCCAATCCTGCTGGCCCCTGGATCCCTCTCCCAGCAAACCCCTGGTCCTGGGGGGGGGTGTCCCCTGGGTCCCTGCTCCCCGTGTGTCCTTGGTCCCCACGTCCCCCGTGTCTCCACTCCTAATGTCCCCTGGGACCCCAATTCCCACGTCCCCTTCGTCCCTTGTCCCCTAGGTCCCTACTCCCCATGTCCCCTTTGTCCCCATGTCCCCTCGGACCCTGCTCCCCGTGTCCCCTTGGTCCTTGGACCCTGTGTCCCCTTGGTCCCCACATCCCCTTGGTCCATGGGCCCCATGTCCCCTGTGTCCCTGCCCCCTGTGTCCCTTTGGTCCCCAGTCCCTGTGTCCCCGCCCCCCATGTCCCCTGGATCCTCACTCTCCATGTCCCTTTGGTCTCCCCTTGGTCTCCATGTCCCCTCTGTCCCCACACCTGGGGGGCCCCACTGACGATGCCACCCACCGCAGGTGGAGGAGGAGATCTTTGAAGCCAGCGGGGCCGGACGCGCGGTGCTGCTGGTGACAGGGAAGGTGGCCCTGGCCATGCGGGCGCAGCGGGTGGCCGTGCTGGCGGGGGGACGACTGGAGGAGCTGGAGTCCCCGAGGGAGGGTGAGGGACAGCAGGAGCTGGGGATGGGGACACCAGGAGCCAGGATGGGGACACCAGGGACAGAGATGGGGACACTTAAGAGATGGGATGGAGACACCAGGAGCGGGGATGGGGACATCAAATGGGGACACCAAGGGATGGGGACACTAAGGGCAGGGATGGGGACACTGCGAACACGGATGAGGACTCTCAGAGACGGGATGGGGACACCGGGAGCTGGGATGAGGATGGGGACACAGGGGACAGGTATGGGGACACCAAGAGATGGGATGGGGACACCAGAAGCACAGATGGGGACACTAAGACATGGGATGGGGACACTGGGGCCACAGATGGGGCACTGAGAGATGGGATGGGGACATCAGGGACAGGGATGGGGACACTGAGAACAGGGATGGGGACACTAAGACAGGAGATGGGGACACCAGGAGCACAGATGGGGACATGAAGAGCAGGGATGGGGACACTGGAAGCTGCACCAAGGACACGAGGAGCAGGGATGGGGACAATGGGAGCTGGGATGGGGACACTACAAACCTGGATGGGGGCACCAGGGACAGAGATGGGGACATTAAGAGATGGGATGGGGACACCAGGAGCCAGGATGGGGACAGCGAGGGCAAGGACGGGGACACTGGGAGCCAGGATGGGGACACCAGGGACAGGGATGGGGACACTGGGGATGGGGATACCAGGGATGGGGATGGGGACACAGGGACAGGGATGGGGACACTGGGCATGGGGATGGGGACACAGGGACAGGGATGGGGACATGGATACGGGGATGGGGACACTGGGGACGAGGATGGGGACACCAGCGATCGGGACACACAGACAGGGATGGGGACACCGGGGATGGGGATGGGGACACCGGGAATGGGGACACCGGGAATGGGGACAGAGGGACAGGGATGGGAACATGGATACGGGGATGGGGACACTGGGGACGAGGATGGGGACACAGGGACAGGGATGGGAACATGGATACGGGGATGGGGACACTGGGGACGAGGATGGGGACACCAGCGATGGGGACACACAGACAGGGATGGGGACACCGGGGATGGGGACACCGGGGATGGGGACAGAGGGACAGGGATGGGGACACTGGGGATGGGGATATGGGGACGGGGATGGGGACACCGGGGACAGGGACACGGGGGATGGGGACACCGGGATGGGGATGGGGACACCAGGGATGGGGAATGTGGATGATGGGGATGGGGAACGGGGACCCAGGGACAGGGATGGGGACACGGGGACCTGGGGGGGGGGGGGGGGACGGGACCGTGGGGTGGGGTCCTGTGACCCTCCCCCCCCCCGGCTTCGTTTCTCAGGTCCCCTCCCCCCGCCGGACGCCTGGTACCCCCCCTCCCCTCCCCCCTCCCCCCCCCCCCCCCCCGTTACCTCATGCCGAGAAAATTCCTTGGCCGCAGCAGCCGTGGGGCTGGGCCAGAGCCGCCCCCCCCCCGCCTCTGCCCCACACATTCCCCAGCCCCACACATGCCCCAGGGCAAACCCCCCGCACACCCCCACCCCCACCCCCAGCCCCACACGTGCCCCATATGCATCCCCCAACCCCACTCCTTCCCCTCCCCAGCCCCACATATGCCCCCCCCAGCCCCACTCGTGCCCCACTGGGTAGCCCCAGTGCCACTCGTGCCCCCCCTGCCCCACATATGCCCCCCCTGCCCCACTCCTGCCCCCCCAGCCCCACATATGCTCCCCCCCAGCCCCACACGTGCCCCCCAGCCCCACATATGCTCCCCCCCAGCCCCACATGTACCCCACTCGTGCCCCCCAGTCCCACTCGCGCTCCCCCCAGCCCCACATATGCTCTCCCCAGCCCCACTCGTGCCCCCAGCCCCACATATGTTCCCCCCCAGCCCCACACGTGCCCCACGCGTGCCCCCCAGCCCCACTCGTGCTCCCCCCAGCCCCACATATGTTCCCCCCCAGCCCCACACGTGCCCCACACCTGCCCCCCAGCCCCACTCGTGCTCCCCCCAGCCCCACTCGTGCCCCTCAGCCCCACTCGTGCTCCCCCCCAGCCTCACACGTGCCCCACTCGTGCCCCCCAGCCCCACTCGTGCTCCCCCCAGACCCAGATATGCTCTCCCCCAGCCCCACATATGCCCCCCCAGCCCCACACGTGCCCCACTCGTGCTCCTCCCAGCCCCACGCGTGCCCCACTCGTGCCCCCCAGCCCCACTCGTGCTCCCCCCAGCCCCACATATGTTCCCCCCCAGCCCCACACGTGCCCCACACGTGCCCCCCAGCCCCACACGTGCCCCCCCCCTCGTGCCCCCTCCTGTCTCCCCCCTCCCCCCGCCCCACACGTGCCGGCCCCGCCCCTCCCGGGGGGCGATGAGCGAACCGCCCGCCCCGGCCAAGGAACATCCCCCCCCTTTCCCCCCCCCTCCCCCGGGGGACCTGGGCGGCCGGGCCCCCACCCCCACACCCCCCCCCCCCCGACCCTGCCAGGCCTCGTGGCGAACCCACGTGCCCCCATCCCCCCCCCCCCCCCACGCCTTGGGGGACGCAGGCGTCCGGGTGACCCCTGACACCCCCCCCCCCCCCCCATCAACGTCCTGCAGCAACAACAACAGCGGGGGGGGCCGGGCTGAGTCACCGCCGCACCCGCCTTTGGCCCCCGCAGCCGGCTGGGCTGCCGCACTGGGAGCACTGGGAGCACTGGGGCGGGCTGCGGGGGGGCGCTGGGAGCCCTGGGGTAGGTGGGGCTGTGGTTACTGGGAGCACTGGGGAACTGGGACTGTGGTTACTGGGGTTACTGGGAGCCCTGGGGCAGGTGGGACTGTGGTTACTGGGAGCACTGGGAGCCCAGGGGAAGTGGGATTGTGGTTACTGGGAGCACTAGGAGCCCTGGGGAAGTAGGACTGTGGTTACTGGGAGCACTGGGAGCCCAGGGGAAGTGGGACTGTGGTTACTGGGAGCCCTGGGGTAGGTGGGACTGTGGTTACTGGGAGCACTGGGAGCCCTGGGGAGGTGGGACTGTGGTTACTGGGAGCCCTGGGCAGGTGGGGCTGTGGTTACTGGGAGCCCTGGGGAAGTGGGACTGTGGTTACTGGGAGCACTGGGGCAGGTGGGGTTGTGGTTACTGCGGTTACTGGGAGCCCAGGGGAACTGGGACTGTGGTTACTGGGAACCCTGGGGCAGGTGGGGCTGTGATTACTGGGAGCACTGGGGCAGGCTGTGCTCTGTTACTGGGAGCACCGGACAAGTGGGGCTGTGGTTACTGGGAGCCCCGGGGCAGGTGGCACAGTGGTTACTGGTGTTACTGGGAGCCCTGGGAAGGACTGTGCTGTGTTACTGGGAGCCCTCGGAAGGGCTGTGCCATGCTACTGGGTTTACTGGGAGACCTGGGGTGTACTGTGCTGTGTTACTGGGAGCCCTGTGTCAGGCTGTGCCGTGTTACTGGGGTTACTGGGAGCCCTGGGGCAGGTGGCACAGTGGTTACTGGGGTTACTGGGAGCCCTGGGTAGTGCTGTGCCGTATTACTGGGAGCCCTGGGGCAGGTGGCGCAATGGTTACTGGTGTTACTGGGAGCCCTGGGGCAGGCTGTGGCGCGTTACTGGGAGCCGTAGGGCAGGTGGCGCAATGGTTACTGGTGTTACTGGGAGCCCTGGGGCAGACTATGCTGGGTTACTGGGGTTACTGGGAGCCCTGGGGCAGGTGGCACAGTGATTACTGGTGTTACTGGGAGCCCTGGGGCAGACTATGCTGGGTTACTGGTGTTACTGGGAGCCCTGGGGCAGACTATGCTGGGTTACTGGTGTTACTGGGGGCCCTGGGAGGGGCTGTGCCGCGTTACTGGGGTTACTGGGAGCCCTGCGGTGTTTTGCGCCGCGTTACTGGGAGCGGCTGTCCGTTCTCACTGGTGTTACTGGGAGCGCCCCCGCGCTGGCAGCCGGCCCCCACATCTGGCCGCTCCCGCCCAGCTGTTTGGTTGCCCGGGCAACCGCCGGCCGTAAACACGCGGGGGGGGGGGGGGGCGACCGGACGGCTGGGTCCCGGGGGGGGGGGGGGGGGGGGAGTGGGGAGGAGGCCACGCCCCCGGCCACGCCCAGCCCCCCCCCCCCCCCCCCCCCCGCCCTTCCCCGAGCCGCAGGGACGAGCGGGGACGGGAGGTACTGGGGATACTGGGGACACTGGTGTCGCTGGAGGGACCGGGGTCACCGGGGTTAATGGTGGCGCGGGGCGCGCTGGAGTCGCTGGTGTCGCAGGTCACTGGGGTCACTGGGCGTCCTGGAGTTACTGGGGTTACTGGGGTTACTGGTGTCGCTGGACGTACTGGAGTTACTGGGGTTACTGGTATCACTGCATGTACTGGAGTTGCTGGGGTTACTGGTGTTGCTGGTCGTACTGGTGTCGCTGGATGTACTGGAGTTGCTGGGGTTACTGGTGTCAGTGGTGTCACTGGGCGTCCTGGAGTTACTGGGGTTACTGGTGTCACTGGGCATCCTGGAGTTACTGGGGTTACTGGTATCGCTGGACGTACTGGAGTTGTTGGGGTTACTGGTGTTGCTGGGGTTACTGGTGTCACTGGTGTCACTGGGCGTCCTGGAGTTACTGGGGTTACTGGTGTCACTGGGTGTACTGGAGTTGCTGGTGTTACTGGTGTCGCTGGACGTACTGGAGTTGCTGGTGTCGTAGTTTACTGGTGTTACTGGACGTACTGGTGTCGCTGGACGTACTGGAGTTGCTGGTGTCACAGGTTACTGGTGTTACTGGTGTTGCTGGGTGTGCTGGGGTTGCCGGTGTCACAGGTTACTGGGATCACTGGTGTCACTGGAGCTGCTGTATGTACTGGAGTCACTGGATGTACTGGTGTTACTGGAATTACTGGTATTACTGGTGCTGCATACGCTGGTAGTCGCTGGTGTTACTGGTATTAGAGATGACTGGACTTAACTGGTATTACTGGTGTTACTGGTATTAGAGGTGACTGGTGTTACTGGTGTCACTGGTATTAGGGGTGACTGGATTTAACTGGTGTTACTGGTATTAGAGGTGACTGGACTTAACTGGTGTTACTGGTGGTGTTACTGGAGTTGCTGGTGTTACTGGAAGTGACTGGACTTGCTGGAGTTACTGGACTTACTGGTGTTACTGGGGGTGACTGGACCTGCCGGTGTTACTGGGGGTGTGTCGCTGGAGTCACTGGTGTGACTGGAGCTGCTGGCGTTGCTGGTGTTACTGGGGTTACTGGAGTTCCTGGAGGAGTTGACGTTGTCGTTGTTTGTTGTTGTTGCTGGGGTTACTGGTGTTACTGGACGTGGTGGGAGTTGTCGGGGTTACTGGGGTTGCTGGCGGTGACTGGTGTTACTGGTGGTGTTGCTGGGGTTGCTGGTGTTACTGGGATTGCTGCCGGAGCAGGGTGTGACTGGAACTGGTGGAACCAGTGGCGTTACTGGAGTCACTGGTGCCGCTGCTGGGGTTAACTGGTGTTACTGGAGTTGCTGTGTGTGCTGGAGGTGACTGGAGTTGTGGGTGTTACTGGTGTTACTGGTGTTGTTGCTGGTGTCTCTGGAGTTACTGGTGTTGCTGGGTGCTACTGGAGTTACTGGGGGCTGGGGGGGTGGTGGTGGCTGGAGTTACTGGTGCTACTGAAGCTGTTGCTGGGGTTACTGGTGTTACTGGGGGGGGATACTGGTGGAGGGTAAAGCTGCTGCAGTTAGCGGGGACTGGGGGGTTACTGGGGAGGTTACTGGTGTTACTGGGCACCCTGGTGCCGGGGCCACACAAGGGCTGTGGGTGGGGGCTGTGGGTCACAGTGTCCCCGTGTCCCCCCGGGTGTCTCCGTGTCCCCTGGGTGTCCCCCGTTATGTCCGGGTGTCTCCTGTGGGTGTCTCCGTGTCCCCTGGGTGTCCCCAGGGGTGTCCGGGTGTCCCCTGTGGGTGTCTCCATGTCCCCTGGGTGTCCCCACAATGTCCATTTTCCCTGTGGGCGTCCCCTCAGTGTCCCCCGAGGGTGTCCAGGTGTCCCCCAGGGGTGTCTGTGTGTCCTCTGGGTGTCCCCACGATGTCCGTGTGTCCCCTCAGTGTCCCCCTCGGGTGTCCATGTGTCCCCCGTGATGTTTGTTTGTCCCCTGGTTGTCCCCATGGGTGTCCCTGGGGATGTCCCCTGTGGATGTCCATGTCCCCCACCGGTGTCTGGGTGTCTCCCGTGATGTCCCTGTGTCCCCTATGGGTGTCCCTGTGTCCCCTGTGCCCCCCTTGATGCTGTCAGTGTGTCCCGTGGGTGTCCCCTGTGTCCTCTACAACGTCCCTGTCCCCTGGATGTCCCTCATGGGTGTCCGTGTGTGCCCACAGGTGTCCCCTGGGTGTCCCTCATGGGTGTCCGTGTGTCCCCACAGGTGTCCCCACAGGTGTCCCCTGTGTCCTCGATGACGTCCCTGTCCCCTGGGTGTCCCTCATGGGTGTCCGTGTGTGCCCACAGGTGTCCCCTGGGTGTCCCTCATGGGTGTCTGTGTGTCCCCACAGGTGTCCCCACGTGTCCCCACGGGTGCCGTCCGTCCCCTCCCTGCAGGACCATGACGACGGGGCTGCCCCTGCTGCTGCTGGCACTGGCGCTGCGGGGGGGGACGGGGACAACCCCTGGGTCCCCCCCGGGTCCCCCCTGTGGGGCGGCGGCGCTGGTGGCCATCCTGGGGCGCCTGCGGGAGCTGGAGGGACAAGTGCGGGCGCTGCAGGGACAGTGCGGGGACAGCCAGGGACCCCAGGCTGGCACCGGTATGTGGGGGGACGGGGGGGACATGGGGGAGATGGGGACGTGGGGGGACGGGGGGGACATGGGGGACGCTACACACGGGACATGGGGGGGCGGGACGTGAGGGTTGTAGGGACGTGGGGTGTATGTGGGACATTGGGGGATGTGGCGGGGGGACACGAGGTGACGTCGGGACATTGGGGGACATGAGGGTCGTGGGGGACATGGGGGGACTTGGGGGGAGATATGGAGGGACAAGGGGGATAAAAGGGGACATGGGGGGACATTGGGACACGGAGCATGTGGGGGGAGGTGTGGGTCATGGGGGATGGGGGGGGGGACCTGGGGAGGGGACAGGGGGACGGGGGGACGGGGGGGGGGGCGTTTGGGAGCCGTGAGGGTCACGGAGACGTTTGGGGGTCACAGGGGGACGTGGGGGACATGGGATCTTTGGGGGGGGGGAGTCATGGGGGGGGGAATCGGGGCACATGTGGGGTGACGGGGGGAGGGGATATGAGGGGACATGGGGACATTTGGAGGGTCATCGGGGGGGGGCTTCGGGACACGGGGGTGGCACATAAGGCACGGTGTCACCCCCCCCCCCCCCCCCCGTGTCACCCCTGTCCCCCGCAGGACGGACGCTGGCTCGGGAGCTCTGTCCCCCCCCCGGCGGGGAGGGCTGCGGCTGCCCCTCCCCCCCGACCCTCCCCCCCCCGACCCCTCCCCCCCCGCCCCCCCTGCCCCTTCGGCTGCAGCGACCAGGGACGGTGTCGCGGGGGTCGCTGTCGCTGCTTCCCCGGTTTCACCGGCCCCCACTGCGCCACCCCCGCCTGTCCCCCCGGCCGCGGCGGGCCCCGCTGCGCCATCGGTATGTCCCCGAGGGGCCCCCAGTGTCCCCGTCGCTCCCCCAGGTGTCCCCGTCCCAGTACCCCCCCCCCCCCCCCCCCCCGCCCCAGCCGCGGCGAGCCCCGCTGCACCCTCGGTGTGTCCCCAGGTGTCCCCAAGGGGCCCCAGTGTCCCCATCCCAGTGCTCCCAGTACCCCCTCGCCTTCCCCCCCCAGGCTGTAATGGACCCTGATGTCACCTTGGTGTGTCCCCAAGGGGCCCCAGTGCTCCCCAGGTGTCCCCAAGGGTCCTGTGGGTCCCTAGTGCCCCCCCAGTGTCCCCATCCCAGTGCCCCCCCAGTGTCCCATCCCAGTGCTCCCAGTGCCTCCCCATCTCCCTCCCCAGCCGTGGCGAGCCCCGCTGCACCCTCGGTGTGTCCCCAAGTGTCCCCAAAAATCCCTAAGTGTCCTCAAGGGTCCCCAGTGCACCGCCCACTGTCCCCATCCCAGTGCTCCCAGTACCCCCTTGCCTTCCCCCCCCCCAGGCTGTAGTGGACCCTGATGTCACCTTGGTTGTGTCTCCCAGTGTCCCCAGTGCTCCCCAGGTGTCCCCAAGCGTCCTGTGGGTCCCCAGTGCTCCCCCACGTGTCCCCATCCCAGTGCTCCCAGTCCCCCCCACCTCCGTTCCCATCCATAGCAGGTCCTGATGCCATCTCAGTATGTCCCCAAACGTCCCCAGGTGTCCCCAGTGCTCCCTACCGCTCCCAGCGTGTGTCACCCAGTGTCCCTATCCCAGTGCCCCACTGCCTGTCCCCCCCCTGCAGCCATGGTGGACCCTGATGCCACCTTGGTATTTCCCCCAGTGTCCCCTGGTGTCCTCCAGTGCTCTCCCAGTCCTCCCAGTGCCCTGGCCCTGAGTGTCCCTGTGGTGACCCTGTCCTGGGGGTGTCCCAGACCCTGGTGTCCTCATGGCTTGGGTGGCCTTGTTCCTTGGGTGGTCCCTCCGTGCCCGCAGGGTGTCCCCATCCCATGGCATCTCTGAGTGTCCCCAGGTGTCCCCAAGGGTCCTGTGGGTCCCCAGTGCTCCCAGTGCCTCCCCACCTCCTGCCCCAGCCATGGAGAGCCCTGCTGCACCCTTGGTGTGTCCCCAAGTGTCCCCAAGAACCCCTAAGTGTCCCCAAGGCCCCCCGGTACTCCCCTCAGTGTCCCCATCCCAGTGCTCCCAGTACCCCCTCGCCTTCCCCCCCAGGCTGTAGTGGACCCTGATGTCACCTTGGTGTGTCCCCAAGGGTCCCCAGTGCTCCCCAGGTGTCCCCAAGGGTCCTGTGGGTCCCCAGTGCTGCCCCAGTGTCCCCATCCCAGTGCTCCCAGTGCACCCAGTGCTCTAGGGTGTCCCTGTCCTGTGGTGTCCCCATCCCATGGGTGCACCATCCTGTGGTGCCCCAAAGTGTCACCGTGGTGGCACCCACTGATGGGACCGTGTCCCCGCAGAGATCCCCTCAGTGACACTGCGCTTGGCCACCCGCAACCAGACGTCCTTCCGTGTGACCTGGCCCCGTCCCCCCGTGCCAGTGGATGGCTACCAGGTGGCCCTCATTCCCCTGGTGAGCTGGGGACGGGGACAGGGGTGGGGACAGGTCCCCACGGTGGCCCCAGTGTGGTCTTCATCCCCAGGATGAGGTGGCGTCCATGGGCACTCGCTGCTGCCCTGCTGGGGGACACAATAAGGGTGTCCTTATGGTGTCCCCAGCATGTCCCCAGCGTGCCTGTTGTCCCCAGAGCAAGGCAGTAGTCAGGCCACCTCTTGCTGCCTAACTCGGGGATGGGGACATCTCCCCAGTGTGTCTCTTGTCCCCAGGATGGGCCATGGTGGTGTCACCCATCTGCTGCCTGACTTAGGGATGTGTCTCCCCGTGGTGTCCCCAGTGTGTCCCCAACACGTCCCTTATCCAGAGGATGAGCCAGCAGTTGTGGCCACCCTTCTGCTACATGGCTTGGGGACGGGGATGGGTCTCCAGCATGGTGTCCCCAACATGTCCCCTGTCCCCAGGATCAGCCACCTGTCTGCGGCCACCTGCCTGCAGCCTTACTTAGGGACAGGGACATGTCCCCACTGTGGTGTCCCCAATATGTCCTTGGTGTGTCCCCCCGTGCCAGGACAAGCCATTGACTGCAGCCACCTGCCTCCTGCCTGGCTCAGGGATGAGGAGGTGTCCCCACTACACCGTCCCCAGTGTGTCCCCACTGTGTCCCCAGCATGTCCCCCAGCCCTGGGAGAAGCTCCACCTGGCTGCTGCCTGACTCAGGGCCAGGTCCCACCGTGGTGTCCCCCAGCGTGTCCTTGGCATGTTCCTTGTCCCCAGGACGAGCCAGCGGCCATGACCACCCATGAGCTGCCTGGCTCTGCTGTCACCTTCGAGGTGACAGGGCTGGCACCTGGACACACCTTCGAGCTCTTCATCCAGGCCCAGCGGGAGAAGCACCTCGGGGCGCCTGGCACCCTGCGCGTCCGCACCCGTACGTGTCACCTGCTCAGCGTGGGGACCACAAGGGGACAGGCATGGGGGTGGGGACAACATGGCGATGGCAGCGGGTGTGGGCATGGGGACAGGGTGGGGATGGCACAGGGATGGGGCAGGGGACAGTGACGGATCTGGGGACGGAGATGGGAATGACGTGGGCATGGGGACAGGGACGGCATGGGCATGTGGATGGGGATGACACGGGTGGAGACAGGGATGGCATGGGCAAGGGGACAGGGATGGCACGGGCACAGTGGTGGGGACGGGCATGGGGACGGCATGGGGACGCTAACGGAGATGGCACAGGAATGGAGACAGGGACAGTGATGGCATAGCCATGGGCAAGGGGACAAGGGTGACATGGGGACAGGGATGAGAAGGGCAGGCGACAGGCATGGCACAGGCGTGGGGATGACACGGGGACGGGGTCATGGGTGTGGGGACAGTGTGGGGACAGGGACGGGTTTGGCATGGGCGTGGGGACAGGGATGATAGGGCTGGGGACAGGGATGGCGTGGGACAGGGGTGGCATGAGCAGAGGCGTGGGAATGGGGATAGCATGGGTCTGTCAACAGGGATGGCACAGGGATGGGGACAGGGACAGGGATGGCAGGCGTGGGGACAGGGATGGCACAGCGATGGGGTTGGGATGGTGATGGCATGGTCATGGGGACAGCGGTGGGGACGGCTGGGGCATGGGTTCAGCATGGTCAGGGATGGGGATGGCATGGGGACAGGGGTGGCACGGGGATAGGGAAAGCCTGGGGACACGGATGACATGAGCACAGTAATGGGGACAGCCACGGAGATGGCATGGGCACGGGGACAGGGACGGCATGGGGATGGCACGAGGATAGCAGCAAGGGTGCAGGCGTGGTGACAAGGACAACATGGGGGTGGTGATGGGGACAACTGATGGAGGAGGCAGGGACAGCACAGTGACAGGCGTGGGGACGGGGGTGATGCAAGCATGGGGATGAGGGCAGCGCAGAGGTGGGGACAGGGACGGGATGGTGACAAGCGTAGGGATGGCAGAGGGATGGGGACAGGGAAGGGGGATGTCACAGCCATGGGGATGGGGACTGGCATGGGAACAGGGGCTGGGATGGGCATGGGGACAGGGACGGTGCCTGCAGCCTCTGTCCGTCCCCACGTGTCCGTGTGTCCCCATGGCTCTGTGGGTCCACGTGTGTCTGTCTGTCCTGGTGGGTCCGTGTGTCACCGGTCTGTCCCTGTGGGTCCGTGTGTCCCCTTGGGCCCATCTATCTGCGTCTGTCCCCATGGATTCACGTGTCCCCATGGATCCACGTGTCCCCACACCTCCTGGTGCTTCCCTGTGCGTCCCTCTGTTCCCATGAGTCTGGGTGTCCCCAGTCTATCCCCGTGGGTGTCCCCAGTCTGTCCCTATGCGTCCGTCTGTCCCTGTCCATCCTTCCTGTGTCCCCCCCCATGGGTCCCTGGTCTCTGGCAGACAGGGACTTTTGGGGATGGGTTGATGACCCTGGTCCCCTTTGCTCTCGCAGTGCTTGCCCAGACTCTGCCCACCCACGGGGGTTCTCCAGGGTCCCCTCAGGGTTCCCTGGGGTCCCCGGCATCACCAGTGGCCCCAGCGTCACCATCATTCCAAGGGTCTCCGGCATCCCCAAGGTCCCCGGGGTCACCAGATTCCCTGGGATCACCAGCATCACCACGGTCACCGGATACATCCTTGGGGTCACGAGGGTCTTTGGGGTCCCCAGCATCTCCAAGGTTTCCAGCGTCCCCAGTATCTCGGGGGTCCCCAGTGTCACCAGAGTCCCCAGCAGCACCAGCATCCCCAGAATCCCTGGGGTCACCAGTGTCCCCAGAGGCACCAGCATCCCCAGTGTCCCCAAGATCACCTGCATCTCCACGGTCCCCAGCATCACCACAGTCTCCTGTGTCACCTCCATCTCCGTGGTCCCCGGTGTCCCCAGCATCCCCACTGTCCCCAGTGCTCCCAGGTGGCCCATCCCTGCATGACCTGGGGGCCAAGCTCTCCTCCTACAATGGCTCCTTGCTGCAGCGCCTGGAGAGCCACCTCCGGGCTACAAACTTCCCCCTCCGGGGCAACCAAACGGTGCCAGCGGTGGCCCGTGCCATCCTCTCCTACCTTCTGCGCCGCAGCCCGGCCCCGTTGCGTCAGCAGCTCCTCCGCCAGATCCCCCATCCCAAGCCCCAGTTGATGCCAGGGGCTGCCGGTGAGGCTCTGGTGGACCTGGATGGGCTGCGGGGCCATGCAGAGACTGTGGTGATCCGTTACCGGCTCCTGGAAGAGCCGGAGGGGGCCGAGGGGGAACTACAGGTGCCAGGGGACACAGCGGTGGCCCGGGTGCCAGGGCTGGTGCCGGGGGCCATGTACCGGGTGGAGGTGCACGGCGTGGTACGGGGGCACGTCTCCAAGTCCTACACATTCCTGGTGACGGCAGGTGGGTGATGGGGGTGGAGACAGGGACAACATTGCGGGGGAACATCCCATAACCACCCACTCCTCTTTTGGGTGCAGGGGCAGGTGGCACCGATGAACGCCCGGTGGACTGGGAGCACATGTATGAGATGGAGTTGACTGAGCCCCAGGGTGCCGTAGCCAAAGCAGGTACCATCAGGTGGTCCGTGGCAGCAATCAGAGGGACTCAGGTGTTCAGGCTGACCTGCTCTTGGTAGACAAGTTGGGTGTGGGTGGGTGGGTGGATGGAGGGATGGATGAATGGCAGTTGGATGGATGGAAGGTTGGTTGGAAAGGTGGTTGGATGGTTTGGTGGCTGGAAGGTCGAAAGGCGGGTGGGTGGATGGTTGGTTGGCTGGATGGAAAGGTGGGTGGATGCTGGGATACGTGGGTGGTTGTGTGGGGAGATGGAAGTTTGGATAGGTGGATGGATGGGTGGGTGATGGTTGGGTGGATGAACGACAGTTGAATGGATGGGTGGGTGGATGGAAGGATGGATGATGGGTTGATGGCTGGAAGGTTGGATAGGTGAGTGGGTGGATGGATGGGTGGGTGGATTCCATCCCAAGATCAATGTATGGAAAAGTGAATGGAAAAGCAGGTCATTGAACGGATGGAAACCTGGATCTTCATGTCCTGCACTGTGCCATCTCCATTGCAGTGCCAGCCCCGCCGTCGGAGGAACCATCACCCCGACCCCGCCTGGGTGGGCTCATGGTCACTGATGTCACCCCTGGCTCCGTCCAGCTGGAGTGGAATGTCCTTGAGGGAACCTTTGACTCCTTCACGGTGCAGTACAGGGATGCCCAAGGCCAACCTCAGGCACTTGCAGTTGATGGCGGGTCCCGCACGGTGACCGTGCCTGGACTGTCACCATCCCGGCGCTACAAGTTCAACCTGTACGGGGTGTGGGGTCGGAAGCGGATTGGTCTTATCTCCATTGATGCTGTCACAGGTGAGGGGGGCTGTAGGTTTGTCTTCTCCAGGATCTGGGTTTGGAGTAAGTCAGGAGCCTTGTTCCTTTGACTTTGAGGGATATGGGAAGAGCATCTGGCCCTTGATTTGGGGGCGGGCACGGGTGCACGCAGAGTCAGAGGGATGGAGGGCTGTTTGTATGGAAGAGCGGGTGATTGGACGAGTTGTGGAGGTGGTTGGTTGGATGGTGGGTAGGTGGATGGATGATGGATGGATAGATGGTTGGGACTGGACGGATAGGGGGATGGTTGGGATTAGATCAGAGAATCACAGAGCGGTCGGGGTTGGAAGGGCCCTCTGGAGATCATCCCATCCAACCCCCTGCCAGAGCAGGGTCACCCAGAGCAGGTTGCACAGGAACGTGTCCGGGCAGGGTTGGAATGTCTCCAGAGACGGAGACTCCACCACCACCTGTGCCAGGGCTCTGCCACCCTCACGGTAAAGACGTTTTTCCTCATGTTGAGATGGAATTTCCCGTGTTCCAGTTTGTGCCCGTTGCCCCTTCTCCTGTCGCTGGGCACCACTGAGAAGAGTCTGGGCCCATCCTCTGGCCACCCACCTTTTAGCCTTTGCTGAGCATCGGTGAGGCCCCCTCTCAGTCTGCTCTTCTCCAGGCTGAACAGCCCCAGGGCTCTCGGCCTTTCCTCAGCAGAGACGTCCTCCAGTCCCCGGCTCATCTTCGCAGCCTCCACTGGACTCTTTCCAGCAGTTCCCTGTTTTTCTTGAACCGGGGAGCCCAGAATTGGACCCAGCGCTCCAGCTGTGGCCTCGCCAGGGCAGAGCAGAGGGGGAGGGTGACCTCCCTCCACCTGCTGGCCACACTCTTTTTAATGCACTGCAAGAGACCACTGGCCTTCTTGGCCACAAGGGCACCTTGCTGGCTCATGGGCAACTTGGTGTCCACCAGGACCCCTGGGTCCCTCTCTGCAGAGCTGCTCTCCAGTAGGTCAGCCCCGAGCTGTCCCGGTGCGGGGGGTTATTTCTCCCCATGTGCAGCACCCTGCACTTGCCCTTGTTGAACTTCGTGAAGTTCCTCTCCACCCAACTCTCCAGCCTGGCCAGGTCTCTCTGGATGGCGGCACGGCCTTCTGGCGTGTCACCCACTCCTCCCAGTTTTGTGTCATCAGAAAATGTGGTGAGGGTGCGCTCTGTCCCCTCATCCAGGTCATTGATGAATATGTCGAACGGGACTGGACCCAGTTGAGGTAGAGAACATCTACTGCTCTCCCCTCATCCACCCAGCCAGTCATGCCATCCCAGAAGGCTATCACGTTGGTCAAGCGTGATTTCCGCTTGGTGAATCCATGTTGACCACTCCCGATAACCTTCTCTCCCTCATGCTTAGAGATGACATCCTGGATGAGCTGTTCCATCACCTTTCAGGGATGGAGGTGAGGCTGACCGGCCTGTAATTTTCTGGGTCCTCCATCTTGCCCTTTTTGAAGGCTGTCATGACATTGGATTTCTCCCAGTCCTCAGGCACCTCTCTGGTTCTCCATGATCTTTCCGAGATAGATGGATACATGGATGGATGGGGGGCTGGAAAAATGGTTGTGTGGACTGACTGATGGCTGGATACATGAATGGAGGGAGAGACGTGTGGGTGGAAGCGCGGGTGGTCAGAGGGATAACCAGACTGTTTGCTGAATGAAGGGAGGGCTGGTTGCCTGCTTGGATAGTTGGGTTCATGGCTCCATGAACTGATGTGAAGGGGAAGAGTCATTGAAAGAGGGTGGGTGATGGGATGGAAGGAGACCTGGGTGGGTGGGAAGACACGTGGATGGTTGGATGGCTGGAAGGGCAGCTTTCTGTCAGGCTGGGAGCCTGAACTGCCGGGCAAAGGGGCAGTTGGCTGGATGAGCGTATGGGTGGGCAAGGGACTGGAGGAATGGGGAATGGATGGAAGCGTGTCTGGTTGGGTGAGTTGTGGGATGGGTGGGTGATTAGGTGGGCGGATGGATGGGTGGATGGTGGTCTGTCCCCAGAGTGCCCTGCATTGTGCCTTCCCTGTTGCAGCCCCGTCCCCGCCAAAGGAGGAACCACCATCGCAGCCGATCCTGGGCGAGCTGACGGCCTCCCAGGTGACCCCCGAGTCGGTGGAGCTGGAGTGGAGCGTCCGCGAGGGCACCTTTGACTCCTTCACGGTGCAGTACAAGGATGGCCAAGGGCAGCCCCAGGTGCTGCCCGTGGAGGGTGGTTCGCGCAGGGTGACCGTGCCTGGGCTGTCACCGTCCCGGCGCTACAAGTTCAACCTGTACGGGGTGTGGGGTCGGAAACGTGTGGGCCCCATCTCCACCGACGCCGTCACAGGTGAGGGGGACTGTGGACCATTGCTGTGTCCCCTTGTGACGCTGGGTATGGTGGGAACTGGGAACATGTTGTGGGTGCTGGCTGTGTTGGGGGAATGGGAGCATGCGAGATTGGAGGGAGGGAGAGAGGGATGATGGATAATGGATGATGGGTGATGGATGGATGGATGGATGGATGGGTGGACGGATGGTTGTATGATTGTGTGTGGTTCATGCACTAGATGTGTGCATGGATGATGGTGTGGACAATGGGCTGTGTGGATGGATGGTGAGATGATTTGTTGGTTGTCTTGATTGGGGGGATAAAGAGTGTCTTGGTGGTTGGATGTTGGAATACAGGTGTGGATCCAGGACTGTGGGATGTAAAGGGGTGCATGGAGAGATGAGTGATTTGATGGATGGAAGGACAGAGAGAGACTGACGGATGGGTAGATTTGTGGAGGGACGGAAGGGATGCTTGTGCCCTGCTATGTTTTCATGGGTGGAAGACTGAGACGGTGGGAAGGATGGATGGAGGGATGGATGTTCATGCCCTGCATTGTGCCGACTCTGCGTCAGCTGCAGCCGAGCCAGAGGAGGAACCACCATCGCAGCCGATCCTGGGCGAGCTGACGGCCTCCCGGGTGACCCCCGAGTCCGTGGAGCTGGAGTGGAGCGTCCGCGAGGGCACCTTTGACTCCTTCACGGTGCAGTACAAGGATGGCCAAGGGCAGCCCCAGGTGCTGCCCGTGGAGGGTGGTTCGCGCAGGGTGACCGTGCCTGGGCTGTCACCGTCCCGGCGCTACAAGTTCAACCTGTACGGGGTGTGGGGTCGGAAACGTGTGGGCCCCATCTCCACCGACGCCGTCACAGGTGAGGGGGGCTGTGGACCATTGCTGTGTCCCCTTTGGTGCCTGGGTATGGTGGGAACTGGGAAGATCTCTTGGGTGCTGACTGTGTTGGAGGAATGGGAGCATTCAGGATTGGAGGGAGGGAGGGATGGAGAGAGACGTGGGTGGGTGGGTGGATGGATGGAGATGTGGATAGACGGATGGAGACAGGGATGTATGTATGGAGCAATGCATAGATGCCTGCATGGATGGGTGGAGATGTGGGTGGCTGGATGGGTAGATGAATGGATGATTGGTTCGATTCAAGGAGTCGAGGATGATTGTGGTGCATGAAGAAATGGATGGATGGGTGGATGGATGGATGGATGGATGGATGGATGGATGGATGGATGTTCCTGCCCTGCATTGTGTCCTCTCTGTGTCAGCTGCAGCCGAGCCAGAGGAGGAACCACCATCACAGCCGATCCTGGGCGAGCTGATGGCCTCCCAGGTGACCCCCGAGTCCGTGGAGCTGGAGTGGAGCGTCCGCGAGGGCACCTTTGACTCCTTCACAGTGCAGTACAAGGATGGCCAAGGGCAGCCCCAGGTGCTGCCCGTGGAGGGTGGTTCACGCAGGGTGACCGTGCCTGGGCTGTCACCGTCCCGGCGCTACAAGTTCAACCTGTACGGGGTGTGGGGTCGGAAACGTGTGGGCCCCATCTCCACTGACGCCGTCACAGGTGAGGGGGGCCGTGGAGCATTGCTGTGTCCCCTTTGGTGCCTGGGTATGGTGGGAACTGGGAAGATCTCTTGAGTGTGCATGAGCTTGGATAGGACGATTTTTGGTTGCTTGACCGGGTGGATGGGTGGATGGATGGATGGATGGATGGATGAACCTATGTAGCATTGGATAAATGGCTGGGCAGCTCCTTGGTTTATTGGTTGAATGGATGGAGATGTGGATGGATGGAGATAGCATTGGGTGGGTGGGAGGGTGGGTGGGTGGGTGGGTGGATGGAAGGATGGATGGATGGATGGAAGGATGGATGGATGGAAGGATGGATGGAGACAGACGTGGGTGGGTGGAGAGATGGATGGATGATTGGATTCTTGGCCAGATGTCAAGGAGACGCCTGGGAAGGTGAATGGATGGAGAGATGGTCACATGGCAGGGTGGAGGGATTGGTGGAGGGGTGAATAGATGGATAAGAAGGCGAGGGATAAGTGGAGAGAGTGGTGGGGTAAGAACGGGCACAGTTAATGGTCGTCTGGCTGAGTTCCCATCCTGACGGATGGAAGGATGTCCATGAAAATGGGTGATAGGAGGGATGGAGGCCTATGAGTGTGCATGGAGAAAGATCCAGAAAGATGGTTGTGTGTTGGGATGGTTGGTTATACTGGTTGCTGAGTGGATGATCAGATGGATGGAGGGAGGGAGGGATGGATGGATGGATGGATTGATGGAAGGAGGGATGGATGGATGGAAGGATGTTCCTGCCCTGCATTGTGTCCTCTCTGTGTCAGCTGCGGCCGAGCCAGAGGAGGAACCACCATCGCAGCCGATCCTGGGCGAGCTGACGGCCTCCCAGGTGACCCCCGAGTCGGTGGAGCTGGAGTGGAGCGTCCGCGAGGGCACCTTTGACTCCTTCACGGTGCAGTACAAGGATGGCCAAGGGCAGCCCCAGGTGCTGCCCGTGGAGGGTGGTTCGCGCAGGGTGACCGTGCCTGGGCTGTCACCGTCCCGGCGCTACAAGTTCAACCTGTACGGGGTGTGGGGTCGGAAACGTGTGGGCCCCATCTCCACCGACGCCGTCACAGGTGAGGGGGACTGTGGACCATTGCTGTGTCCCCTTGTGACGCTGGGTATGGTGGGAACTGGGAACATGTTGTGGGTGCTGGCTGTGTTGGGGGAATGGGAGCATGCGAGATTGGAGGGAGGGAGAGAGGGATGATGGATAATGGATGATGGGTGATGGATGGATGGATGGATGGATGGGTGGACGGATGGTTGTATGATTGTGTGTGGTTCATGCACTAGATGTGTGCATGGATGATGGTGTGGACAATGGGCTGTGTGGATGGATGGTGAGATGATTTGTTGGTTGTCTTGATTGGGGGGATAAAGAGTGTCTTGGTGGTTGGATGTTGGAATACAGGTGTGGATCCAGGACTGTGGGATGTAAAGGGGTGCATGGAGAGATGAGTGATTTGATGGATGGAAGGACAGAGAGAGACTGACGGATGGGTGGATTTGTGGAGGGACGGAAGGGATGCTTGTGCCCTGCTATGTTTTCATGGGTGGAAGACTGAGACGGTGGGAAGGATGGATGGAGGGAGGGATGGAGGGATGGATGTTCATGCCCTGAATTGTGCCGACTCTGCGTCAGCTGCAGCCGAGCCAGAGGAGGAACCACCATCGCAGCCGATCCTGGGCGAGCTGACGGCCTCCCGGGTGACCCCCGAGTCCGTGGAGCTGGAGTGGAGCGTCCGCGAGGGCACCTTTGACTCCTTCACGGTGCAGTACAAGGATGGCCAAGGGCAGCCCCAGGTGCTGCCCGTGGAGGGTGGTTCGCGCAGGGTGACTGTGCCTGGGCTGTCACCGTCCCGGCGCTACAAGTTCAACCTGTACGGGGTGTGGGGTCGGAAACGTGTGGGCCCCATCTCCACCGACGCCGTCACAGGTGAGGGGGGCTGTGGACCATTGCTGTGTCCCCTTTGGTGCCTGGGTATGGTGGGAACTGGGAAGATCTCTTGGGTGCTGACTGTGTTGGAGGAATGGGAGCATTCAGGATTGGAGGGAGGGAGGGATGGAGACAGACGTGGGTGGGTGGGTGGATGGATGGAGATGTGGATAGACGGATGGAGACAGGGATGTATGTATGGAGCAATGCATAGATGCCTGCATGGATGGGTGGAGATGTGGGTGGCTGGATGGGTAGATGAATGGATGATTGGTTCGATTCAAGGAGTCGAGGATGATTGTGGTGCATGAAGAAATGGATGGATGGAGGGATGGATGGATGGATGGATGGAGGGATGGATGGATGTTCCTGCCCTGCATTGTGTCCTCTCTGTGTCAGCTGCAGCCGAGCCAGAGGAGGAACCACCATCACAGCCGATCCTGGGCGAGCTGATGGCCTCCCAGGTGACCCCCGAGTCCGTGGAGCTGGAGTGGAGCGTCCGCGAGGGCACCTTTGACTCCTTCACAGTGCAGTACAAGGATGGCCAAGGGCAGCCCCAGGTGCTGCCCGTGGAGGGTGGTTCACGCAGGGTGACCGTGCCTGGGCTGTCACCGTCCCGGCGCTACAAGTTCAACCTGTACGGGGTGTGGGGTCGGAAACGTGTGGGCCCCATCTCCACTGACGCCGTCACAGGTGAGGGGGGCCGTGGAGCATTGCTGTGTCCCCTTTGGTGCCTGGGTATGGTGGGAACTGGGAAGATCTCTTGAGTGTGCATGAGCTTGGATAGGACGATTTTTGGTTGCTTGACCGGGTGGATGGGTGGATGGATGGATGGATGGATGGATGAACCTATGTAGCATTGGATAAATGGCTGGGCAGCTCCTTGGTTTATTGGTTGAATGGATGGAGATGTGGATGGATGGAGATAGCATTGGGTGGGTGGGAGGGTGGGTGGGTGGGTGGGTGGATGGAAGGATGGATGGATGGATGGAAGGATGGATGGATGGAAGGATGGATGGAGACAGACGTGGGTGGGTGGAGAGATGGATGGATGATTGGATTCTTGGCCAGATGTCAAGGAGACGCCTGGGAAGGTGAATGGATGGAGAGATGGTCACATGGCAGGGTGGAGGGATTGGTGGAGGGGTGAATAGATGGATAAGAAGGCGAGGGATAAGTGGAGAGAGTGGTGGGGTAAGAACGGGCACAGTTAATGGTCACTGGCTGAGTTCCCATCCTGACGGATGGAAGGATGTCCATGAAAATGGGTGATAGGAGGGATGGAGGCCTATGAGTGTGCATGGAGAAAGATCCAGAAAGATGGTTGTGTGTTGGGATGGTTGGTTATACTGGTTGCTGAGTGGATGATCAGATGGATGGAGGGAGGGAGGGATGGATGGATGGATGGATTGATGGAAGGAGGGATGGATGGATGGAAGGATGTTCCTGCCCTGCATTGTGTCCTCTCTGTGTCAGCTGCGGCCGAGCCAGAGGAGGAACCACCATCGCAGCCGATCCTGGGCGAGCTGACGGCCTCCCAGGTGACCCCCGAGTCGGTGGAGCTGGAGTGGAGCGTCCGCGAGGGCACCTTTGACTCCTTCACGGTGCAGTACAAGGATGGCCAAGGGCAGCCCCAGGTGCTGCCCGTGGAGGGTGGTTCGCGCAGGGTGACCGTGCCTGGGCTGTCACCGTCCCGGCGCTACAAGTTCAACCTGTACGGGGTGTGGGGTCGGAAACGTGTGGGCCCCATCTCCACCGACGCCGTCACAGGTGAGGGGGGCTGTGGACCATTGCTGTGTCCCCTTTGGTGCCTGGGTATGGTGGGAACTGGGAAGATCTCTTGGGTGCTGACTGTGTTGGAGGAATGGGAGCATTCAGGATTGGAGGGAGGGAGGGATGGAGACAGACGTGGGTGGGTGGGTGGATGGATGGAGATGTGGATAGACGGATGGAGACAGGGATGTATGTATGGAGCAATGCATAGATGCCTGCATGGATGGGTGGAGATGTGGGTGGCTGGATGGGTAGATGAATGGATGATTGGTTCGATTCAAGGAGTCGAGGATGATTGTGGTGCATGAAGAAATGGATGGATGGAGGGATGGATGGATGGATGGATGGAGGGATGGATGGATGTTCCTGCCCTGCATTGTGTCCTCTCTGTGTCAGCTGCAGCCGAGCCAGAGGAGGAACCACCATCACAGCCGATCCTGGGCGAGCTGATGGCCTCCCAGGTGACCCCCGAGTCCGTGGAGCTGGAGTGGAGCGTCCGCGAGGGCACCTTTGACTCCTTCACAGTGCAGTACAAGGATGGCCAAGGGCAGCCCCAGGTGCTGCCCGTGGAGGGTGGTTCACGCAGGGTGACCGTGCCTGGGCTGTCACCGTCCCGGCGCTACAAGTTCAACCTGTACGGGGTGTGGGGTCGGAAACGTGTGGGCCCCATCTCCACTGACGCCGTCACAGGTGAGGGGGGCCGTGGAGCATTGCTGTGTCCCCTTTGGTGCCTGGGTATGGTGGGAACTGGGAAGATCTCTTGAGTGTGCATGAGCTTGGATAGGACGATTTTTGGTTGCTTGACCGGGTGGATGGGTGGATGGATGGATGGATGGATGGATGAACCTATGTAGCATTGGATAAATGGCTGGGCAGCTCCTTGGTTTATTGGTTGAATGGATGGAGATGTGGATGGATGGAGATAGCATTGGGTGGGTGGGAGGGTGGGTGGGTGGGTGGGTGGATGGAAGGATGGATGGATGGATGGAAGGATGGATGGATGGAAGGATGGATGGAGACAGACGTGGGTGGGTGGAGAGATGGATGGATGATTGGATTCTTGGCCAGATGTCAAGGAGACGCCTGGGAAGGTGAATGGATGGAGAGATGGTCACATGGCAGGGTGGAGGGATTGGTGGAGGGGTGAATAGATGGATAAGAAGGCGAGGGATAAGTGGAGAGAGTGGTGGGGTAAGAACGGGCACAGTTAATGGTCACTGGCTGAGTTCCCATCCTGACGGATGGAAGGATGTCCATGAAAATGGGTGATAGGAGGGATGGAGGCCTATGAGTGTGCATGGAGAAAGATCCAGAAAGATGGTTGTGTGTTGGGATGGTTGGTTATACTGGTTGCTGAGTGGATGATCAGATGGATGGAGGGAGGGAGGGATGGATGGATGGATGGATTGATGGAAGGAGGGATGGATGGATGGAAGGATGTTCCTGCCCTGCATTGTGTCCTCTCTGTGTCAGCTGCGGCCGAGCCAGAGGAGGAACCACCATCGCAGCCGATCCTGGGCGAGCTGACGGCCTCCCAGGTGACCCCCGAGTCCGTGGAGCTGGAGTGGAGCGTCCGCGAGGGCACCTTTGACTCCTTCACGGTGCAGTACAAGGATGGCCAAGGGCAGCCCCAGGTGCTGCCCGTGGAGGGTGGTTCGCGCAGGGTGACCGTGCCTGGGCTGTCACCGTCCCGGCGCTACAAGTTCAACCTGTACGGGGTGTGGGGTCGGAAACGTGTGGGCCCCATCTCCACCGACGCCGTCACAGGTGAGGGGGGCTGTGGACCATTGCTGTGTCCCCTTTGGTGCCTGGGTATGGTGGGAACTGGGAAGATCTCTTGGGTGCTGACTGTGTTGGAGGAATGGGAGCATTCAGGATTGGAGGGAGGGAGGGATGGAGACAGACGTGGGTGGGTGGGTGGATGGATGGAGATGTGGATAGACGGATGGAGACAGGGATGTATGTATGGAGCAATGCATAGATGCCTGCATGGATGGGTGGAGATGTGGGTGGCTGGATGGGTAGATGAATGGATGATTGGTTCGATTCAAGGAGTCGAGGATGATTGTGGTGCATGAAGAAATGGATGGATGGAGGGATGGATGGATGGATGGATGGAGGGATGGATGGATGGATGTTCCTGCCCTGCATTGTGTCCTCTCTGTGTCAGCTGCAGCCGAGCCAGAGGAGGAACCACCATCACAGCCGATCCTGGGCGAGCTGACGGCCTCCCAGGTGACCCCCGAGTCCGTGGAGCTGGAGTGGAGCATCCGCGAGGGCACCTTTGACTCCTTCACAGTGCAGTACAAGGATGGCCAAGGGCAGCCCCAGGTGCTGCCCGTGGAGGGTGGTTCGCGCAGGGTGACCGTGCCTGGGCTGTCACCGTCCCGGCGCTACAAGTTCAACCTGTACGGGGTGTGGGGTCGGAAACGTGTGGGCCCCATCTCCACTGACGCCGTCACAGGTGAGGGGGGCTGTGGAGCATTGCTGTGTCCCCTTGTGACGCTGGGTATGGTGGGAACTGGGAACATGTTGTGGGTGCTGGCTGTGTTGGGGGAATGGGAGCATGCGAGATTGGAGGGAGGGAGAGAGGGATGATGGATAATGGATGATGGGTGATGGATGGATGGATGGGTGGACGGATGGTTGTATGATTGTGTGTGGTTCATGCACTAGATGTGTGCATGGATGATGGTGTGGACAATGGGCTGTGTGGATGGATGGTGAGATGATTTGTTGGTTGTCTTGATTGGGGGGATAAAGAGTGTCTTGGTGGTTGGATGTTGGAATACAGGTGTGGATCCAGGACTGTGGGATGTAAAGGGGTGCATGGAGAGATGAGTGATTTGATGGATGGAAGGACAGAGAGAGACTGACGGATGGGTGGATTTGTGGAGGGACGGAAGGGATGCTTGTGCCCTGCTATGTTTTCATGGGTGGAAGACTGAGACGGTGGGAAGGATGGATGGAGGGAGGGATGGAGGGATGGATGGTTCATGCCCTGCATTGTGTCCTCTCTCTGTGTCAGCTGCAGCCGAGCCAGAGGAGGAACCACCATCGCAGCCGATCCTGGGCGAGCTGACGGCCTCCCAGGTGACCCCCGAGTCGGTGGAGCTGGAGTGGAGCGTCCGCGAGGGCACCTTTGACTCCTTCACGGTGCAGTACAGGGATGCCCAAGGGCAGCCCCAGGTGCTGCCCGTGGAGGGTGGTTCGCGCAGGGTGACCGTGCCTGGGCTGTCACCGTCGCGGCACTACAAGTTCAACCTGTACGGGGTGTGGGGTCGGAAACGTGTGGGCCCCATCTCCACCGACGCCGTCACAGGTGAGGGGGGCTGTGGTCACTGTGCAGACCTTGGGTTTGGGATGTGGCAGGAGCTTGGTCAGGGCCATTTTTGGATGGATGACTGTATTGATGGATGGGTGGGTGGATGGAGTAACATATGGGTCATACGATGAATTGATAAATGGGTCCTTGTTTGATGGTTTGAATGGATGGACGGATGGATGGGCGGGTGGAAGGAGTATAGATGGATGGATGTAAAGTGGTGGGAGCTTGGTCAGGGTGTTTTTTGGGTGATTGACTGGATTGATGGATGGATGGATGGGTGGGCGGATGGACAGTTGGAAGGATGGGTGGAAGGGTTATTGCTTGGAATAACGTATCGATCATTGGATGAATGGATGGGTGGCTCCTTGTCTGATTGGTTGGATGGATGGATGGATGGATGGATGGATGGATGGAGACATGAATAGCTGGGTTAATAGTTGTACGATCGTGTGTGTGGGAAAGGGATGGATGGACTGAAGGACGGAATCATATCGGGGGAGTGGGATGAACATCGAATGGGTGGATGGCTCCTTGGTTGATTGGTTTCCTTGATGGGTACGTGGATGAATGGATGAGAAGTTGGCTGCATGTGAGTCTGGTTTTTGATGTGATTAAGTCAGTGGAGGTTGTGTGGGCATGTGGTTGAAAGGACGAATGGATGGGTGGGTGGTTGGACAGGTGGATGTTGTGATGGTTGGTGTGATTTTTGGTTGTTTGGAGGGATCAAGGAGCATCTGGTTGGGTGGCGGGTTAAATGGAGGTGTGGATTCCAGGAGTGCTGGATGGTGAAGGGTCCCTGGAGAGATGGGTGATCTGATGGATGGCAGGATAGAGAGAGAGATGCAAGCAGCCAGACTGATGGGTGGGTGGGTGGATGGATGGATGGATGGAAGGATGGATGGATGGATGGATGGATGTTCATGCCCTGCATTGTGCCCTCCCTGTTGCAGCCCCGTCCCAGGCAGAGGAGGAACCACCATCGCAGCCGATCCTGGGCGAGCTGACGGCCTCCCAGGTGACCCCCGAGTCCGTGGAGCTGGAGTGGAGCGTCCCCGAGGGCACCTTTGACTCCTTCACGGTGCAGTACAGGGATGGCCAAGGGCAGCCCCAGGTGCTGCCCGTGGAGGGTGGTTCGCGCAGGGTGACCGTGCCTGGGCTGTCACCGTCCCGGCGCTACAAGTTCAACCTGTACGGGGTGTGGGGTCGGAAACGTGTGGGTCCCATCTCCACTGACGCCGTCACAGGTGAGGGGGGCTGTGGTCACCGTTGGGAGCATGGGTTCCGGTTGTGGCAGGATCTTGGTCAGGGCCATTTTTGGATGGCTGAATGGAGGGGTGAGAGGATGGATGGGTGCCTGGGTGGATGGAGTAACGTATGGGTATACGATAAATGGATAAATGGCTCCTTGGTTGCTTGTTTGGATGGATGGATAGGTGGACGGATGGATGGATGGATGGATGGATGGATGGATGGATGGGTGGATGAACCTATGTAGCATTGGATAAATGGATGGGCAGCTCCTTGGTTTATTGGTTGAATGGATGGAGATGTGGATGGATGGAGACAGCGTTGGGTGGGTGGGAGGGTGGATGGATGGATGGATGGATGGATGGAGACAGACGTGGGTGGGTGGAGAGATGGATGGATGATTGGATTTTTGGCCAGATGTCGAGGAAACTTATGGGAAGGTGAATGGATGGAGAGAGGGTCACATGGCAGGGTGGAGGGATTGGTGGAGGGATGAATGGATGGATAAGAAGGCGAGGGATAAGTGGAGAGAGTGGTGGGGTAAGAACGGGCACAGTTAATGGTCGTCTGGCTGAGTTCCCGTCCTGACGGGTGGAAGGATGTCCATGAAAATGGGTGATAGGAGGGATGGAGGCCTATGAGTGTGCATGGAGAAAGATCCAGAAAGATGGTTGTGTGTTGGGATGGTTGGTTGTACTGGTTGCTGAGTGGATGATCAGATGGAGGGAGGGAGGGATGGATGGATGGGTGGGTGGGTGGGTGGATGGATGGATGGATGGATGGATGGATGGATGGATGGATGGATGGATGGATGTTCCTGCCCTGCATTGTGTCCTCTCTGTGTCAGCTGCGGCCGAGCCAGAGGAGGAACCACCATCACAGCCGATCCTGGGTGAGCTGACGGCCTCCCAGGTGACCCCCGAGTCGGTGGAGCTGGAGTGGAGCGTCCGCGAGGGCACCTTTGACTCCTTCACGGTGCAGTACAAGGATGGCCAAGGGCAGCCCCAGGTGCTGCCCGTGGAGGGTGGTTCGCGCAGGGTGACCGTGCCTGGGCTGTCACCGTCCCGGCGCTACAAGTTCAACCTGTACGGGGTGTGGGGTCGGAAACGTGTGGGTCCCATCTCCACCGACGCCGTCACAGGTGAGGGGGGCTGTGGACTCCATCCCTGTCCCCTTTGGGTGCTGGGTTTGGCGTGTGGCACGAGCGTGTTCACCTGGGACATCTCTTGGGTGCTGAGTGTTGGATGGAAGGAGGGATGGGAGCAAGGAGGAGGGAAGGGTGGCTGGATGGGCAGGTACAAGGATGGATGAATGTGTGTCTGATGGGTGGTTGATTAGTTTTTTGAATGGATGGGCAGAAGGATTGTTAGATGGGGAGCTGGAGGGAGGGCTGGATGAATAACTGCATGGTTGACTGGATGTGGGGTTGGGCGGATGGATGATTGGATTCTTGGCCAGATGTCGAGGAAACTAATGGGAAGGTGAATGGATGGAGAGATGGTGACATGAAAGGGTGGAGCGATTGGTGGAGGGATGAATGGATGGATAAGAAGGCGAGGGATAAGTGGAGAGAGTGGTGGGGTAAGAACGGGCACAGTTAATGGTCGTCTGGCTGAGTTCCCGTCCTGACGGATGGAAGGATGTCCATGAAAATGGGTGATAGGAGGGATGGAGGCCATGAGTGTGCATGGAGAAAGATCCGGAAAGATGGTTGTGTGTTGGGATGGTTGGTTATACTGGTTGCTGAGTAGATGATCAGATGGAGGGAGGGATGGATGGATGTTCCTGCCCTGCATTGTGTCCTCTCTGTGTCAGCTGCGGCCGAGCCAGAGGAGGAACCACCATCACAGCCGATCCTGGGCGAGCTGATGGCCACCCAGGTGACCCCCGACTCCGTGGAGCTGGAGTGGAGCGTCCGCGAGGGCACCTTTGACTCCTTCACGGTGCAGTACAAGGATGGCCAAGGGCAGCCCCAGGTGCTGCCCGTGGAGGGTGGTTCGCGCAGGGTGACCGTGCCTGGGCTGTCACCGTCCCGGCGCTACAAGTTCAACCTGTACGGGGTGTGGGGTCGGAAACGTGTGGGCCCCATCTCCACCGACGCCGTCACAGGTGAGGGGGGCTGTGGTCACTGTGCAGACCATGGGTTTGGGATGTGGCAGGAGCTTGGTCAGGGCCATTTTTGGATGGATGACTGTATTGATGGATGGGTGGGTGGATGGAGTAACATATGGGTCGTACGATGAATTGATAAATGGGTCCTTGTTTGATGGTTTGAATGGATGGACGGATGGATGGGCGGGTGGAAGGAGTATAGATGGATGGATGTAAAGTGGTGGGAGCTTGGTCAGGGTGTTTTTTGGGTGATTGACTGGATTGATGGATGGATGGATGGGTGGGCGGATGGACAGTTGGAAGGATGGGTGGAAGGGTTATTGCTTGGAATAACGTATCGATCATTGGATGAATGGATGGGTGGCTCCTTGTCTGATTGGTTGGATGGATGGATGGATGGATGGATGGATGGATGGAGACATGAATAGCTGGGTTAATAGTTGTACGATCGTGTGTGTGGGAAAGGGATGGATGGACTGAAGGACGGAATCATATCGGGGGAGTGGGATGAACATCGAATGGGTGGATGGCTCCTTGGTTGATTGGTTTCCTTGATGGGTACGTGGATGAATGGATGAGAAGTTGGCTGCATGTGAGTCTGGTTTTTGATGTGATTAAGTCAGTGGAGGTTGTGTGGGCATGTGGTTGAAAGGACGAATGGATGGGTGGGTGGTTGGACAGGTGGATGTTGTGATGGTTGGTGTGATTTTTGGTTGTTTGGAGGGATCAAGGAGCATCTGGTTGGGTGGTGGGTTAAATGGAGGTGTGGATTCCAGGAGTGCTGGATGGTGAAGGGTCCCTGGAGAGATGGGTGATCTGATGGATGGCAGGATAGAGAGAGAGATGCAAGCAGCCAGGCTGATGGGTGGGTGGGTGGATGGATGGATGGATGGAAGGATGGATGGATGGATGGATGGATGGATGTTCATGCCCTGCATTGTGCCCTCCCTGTTGCAGCCCCGTCCCAGGCAGAGGAGGAACCACCATCGCAGCCGATCCTGGGCGAGCTGATGGCCTCCCAGGTGACCCCCGAGTCGGTGGAGCTGGAGTGGAGCGTCCGCGAGGGCACCTTTGACTCCTTCACGGTGCAGTACAGGGATGGCCAAGGGCAGCCCCAGGTGCTGCCCGTGGAGGGTGGTTCGCGCAGGGTGACCGTGCCTGGGCTGTCACCGTCGCGGCGCTACAAGTTCAACCTGTACGGGGTGTGGGGTCGGAAACGTGTGGGCCCCATCTCCACCGATGCCGTCACAGGTGAGGGGGGCTGTGGTCACCGTTGGGAGCATGGGTTCCGGTTGTGGCAGGATCTTGGTCAGGGCCATTTTTGGATGGCTGAATGGAGGGGTGAGAGGATGGATGGGTGCCTGGGTGGATGGAGTAACGTATGGGTATACGATAAATGGATAAATGGCTCCTTGGTTGCTTGTTTGGATGGATGGATGGATGGATGGATGGATGGATGGATGGATGGATGGATGGGTGGATGAACCTACGTAGCATTGGATAAATGGCTGGGCAGCTCCTTGGTTTATTGGTTGAATGGATGGAGATGTGGATGGATGGAGACAGCGTTGGGTGGGTGGGAGGGTGGGTGGATGGATGGATGGATGGATGGATGGATGGATGGATGGATGGAGACAGACGTGGGTGGGTGGAGAGATGGATGGATGATTGGATTTTTGGCCAGATGTCGAGGAAACTTATGGGAAGGTGAATGGATGGAGAGAGGGTCACATGGCAGGGTGGAGGGATTGGTGGAGGGATGAATGGATGGATAAGAAGGCGAGGGATAAGTGGAGAGAGTGGTGGGGTAAGAACGGGCACAGTTAATGGTCGTCTGGCTGAGTTCCCGTCCTGACGGATGGAAGGATGTCCATGAAAATGGGTGATAGGAGGGATGGAGGCCCATGAGTGTGCATGGAGAAAGATCCGGAAAGATGGTTGTGTGTTGGGATGGTTGGTTGTACTGGTTGCTGAGTGGATGATCAGATGGAGGGAGGGAGGGAGGGATGGATGGATGGATGGATTGATGGAAGGAGGGAGGGATGGATGGATGGATGTTCCTGCCCTGCATTGTGTCCTCTCTGTGTCAGCTGCGGCCGAGCCAGAGGAGGAACCACCATCGCAGCCGATCCTGGGCGAGCTGACGGCCTCCCGGGTGACCCCCGAGTCGGTGGAGCTGGAGTGGAGCGTCCGCGAGGGCACCTTTGACTCCTTCACGGTGCAGTACAAGGATGGCCAAGGGCAGCCCCAGGTGCTGCCCGTGGAGGGTGGTTCGCGCAGGGTGACCGTGCCTGGGCTGTCACCGTCCCGGCGCTACAAGTTCAACCTGTACGGGGTGTGGGGTCGGAAACGTGTGGGCCCCATCTCCACCGATGCCGTCACAGGTGAGGGGGGCTGTGGACTCCATCCCTGTCCCCTTTGGGTGCTGGGTTTGGCGTGTGGCACGAGCGTGTTCACCTGGGACATCTCTTGGGTGCTGAGTGTTGGATGGAAGGAGGGATGGGAGCAAGGAGGAGGGAATGGTGGCTGGATGGGCAGGTACAAGGATGGATGAATGTGTGTCTGATGGGTGGTTGATTAGTTTTTTGAATGGATGGGCAGAAGGATTGTTAGATGGGGAGCTGGAGGGAGGGCTGGATGAATAACTGCATGGTTGACTGGATGTGGGGTTGGGCGGATGGATGATTGGATTCTTGGCCAGATGTCGAGGAAACTAATGGGAAGGTGAATGGATGGAGAGATGGTGACATGAAAGGGTGGAGCGATTGGTGGAGGGATGAATGGATGGATAAGAAGGCGAGGGATAAGTGGAGAGAGTGGTGGGGTAAGAACGGGCACAGTTAATGGTCGTCTGGCTGAGTTCCCGTCCTGACGGGTGGAAGGATGTCCATGAAAATGGGTGATAGGAGGGATGGAGGCCCATGAGTGTGCATGGAGAAAGATCCAGAAAGATGGTTGTGTGTTGGGATGGTTGGTTGTACTGGTTGCTGAGTAGATGATCAGATGGATGGATGGATGGATGGATGGATGGATGGATGGATGGATGGATGGATGGATGTTCCTGCCCTGCATTGTGTCCTCTCTGTGTCAGCTGCGGCCGAGCCAGAGGAGGAACCACCATCGCAGCCGATCCTGGGCGAGCTGACGGCCTCCCAGGTGACCCCCGAGTCCGTGGAGCTGGAGTGGAGCGTCCCCGAGGGCACCTTTGACTCCTTCACGGTGCAGTACAAGGATGGCCAAGGGCAGCCCCAGGTGCTGCCCGTGGAGGGTGGTTCGCGCAGGGTGACCGTGCCTGGGCTGTCACCGTCGCGGCGCTACAAGTTCAACCTGTACGGGGTGTGGGGTCGGAAACGTGTGGGCCCCATCTCCACCGACGCCGTCACAGGTGAGGGCATCTGCAGGTCCCATCCCTGTCCCCTTTGGGCGCTGGGTTTGGAGCGTGGGGGAGCCTTGGCAGGTCCTGTGACCTTGAGGGACATGGGGGGAGCATCTGACCCTTGATTTGGGGGGTGGCACGGGTGCATGCAAGGTCAGAGGGATGGAGGGCTGTTTGTATGGAAGGGTGGGTGAGTGGAGGAGTGTAGAGGTGGTTGGTTGGACGGTGGGTAGGTGGATGGATGCTTGGGATTGGATGGGTGAGTGGGTGGATGGATGGATGGATAGAGGGGAGGGAGGGATGGATGGTTGGTTGGTTGTTTGGTTGGTTGGCTGGAAAACTGATTGGTTGGACTGACTGATGGCTGGGTAGGTGAATGGAGGGAGAGACGTGTGGGTGGAAGCGTGGGTGGTCAGAGGGATAACCAGACTGTTTGCTGAATGAAGGGAGGGCTGGTTGCCTGCTTGGATAGTTGGGTTCATGGCTCCATGAACTGATGTGAAGGGGAAGAGTCATTGAAAGAGGGTGGGTGATGGGATGGAAGGAGACCTGGGTGGGTGGGAAGACACGTGGATGGTTGGATGGCTGGAAGGGCAGCTTTCTGTCAGGCTGGGAGCCTGAACTGCCGGGCAAAGGGGCAGTTGGCTGGATGAGCGTATGGGTGGGCAAGGGGCTGGAGGAATGGGGAATGGATGGAAGCGTGTCTGGTTGGGTGAGTTGTGGGATGGGTGGGTGATTAGATGGGCGGATGGATGGGTGGATGGTGGTCTGTCCCCAGAGTGCCCTGCATTGTGCCTTCCCTGTTGCAGCCCCGTCCCCGCCAAAGGAGGAACCACCATCGCAGCCGATCCTGGGCGAGCTGACGGCCTCCCAGGTGACCCCCGAGTCCGTGGAGCTGGAGTGGAGCGTCCGCGAGGGCACCTTTGACTCCTTCACGGTGCAGTACAAGGATGGCCAAGGGCAGCCCCAGGTGCTGCCCGTGGAGGGTGGTTCGCGCAGGGTGACCGTGCCTGGGCTGTCACCGTCGCGGAGCTACAAGTTCAACCTGTACGGGGTGTGGGGTCGGAAACGTGTGGGCCCCATCTCCACTGACGCCGTCACAGGTGAGGGGGGCTGTGGACCATTGCTGTGTCCCCTTTGGTGCCTGGGTATGGTGGGAACTGGGAACATGTCTTGGGTGCTGACTGTATTGGAGGAATGGGAGCATGCGAGATTGGAGGGAGGGAGGGAGGGATGGATGGACGGATGGATGGAGACATCCATGGATGGATGGATGGATGGATGGAGACAGACGTGGGTGGGTTGGTGGATGGATGGATGGAGATGTGCATAGTCAGATGGAGACAGGGATGTATGTATGGAGCAGTGCATAGATGCCTGCATGGATGGGTGGAGATGTGGGTGGCTGGATGTTTGGTTTGATTCAGGACTCGAGTATGAATGTGGTGCATGAATAAGTGGGTGGATGGAGGGAGGGAGGGAGGGAGGAATGGATGGATGTTCCTGCCCTGCATTGTGTCCTCTCTCTGTGTCAGCTGCGGCCGAGCCAGAGGAGGAACCACCATCGCAGCCGATCCTGGGCGAGCTGACGGCCTCCCAGGTGACCCCCGAGTCCGTGGAGCTGGAGTGGAGCGTCCGCGAGGGCACCTTTGACTCCTTCACGGTGCAGTACAAGGATGGCCAAGGGCAGCCCCAGGTGCTGCCCGTGGAGGGTGGTTCGCGCAGGGTGACTGTGCCTGGGCTGTCACCGTCCCGGCGCTACAAGTTCAACCTGTACGGGGTGTGGGGTCGGAAACGTGTGGGCCCCATCTCCACCGACGCCGTCACAGGTGAGGGGGGCTGTGGTCACCGTTGGGAGCATGGGTTCGGGTTGTGGCAGGATCTTGGTCAGGGCCATTTTTGGATGGCTGAATGGAGGGGTGAGAGGATGGATGGGTGCCTGGGTGGATGGAGTAACGTATGGGTATACGATAAATGGATAAATGGCTCCTTGGTTGCTTGTTTGGATGGATGGATGGATGGATGGATGGGTGGATGGATGGATGGATGGATGGCGTATAGATGGATGGTGGAGTGTGCATGAGCTTGGATAGGATGATTTTTGGTTGCTTGACCGGATGGATGGATGGTTGGATGGATGAACCTATGTAGCAGTGGATAAATGGCCGGGCAGCTCCTTGGTTTATTGGTTGAATGGATGGAGATGTGGATGGATGGAGACAGCGTTGGGTGGGTGGGAGGATGGATGGATGGATGGATGGAGACAGACGTGGGTGGGTGGAGAGGTGGATGGATGATTGGATTTTTGGCCAGATGTCGAGGAAACTTATGGGAAGGTGAATGGATGGAGAGAGGGTCACATGGCAGGGTGGAGGGATTGGTGGAGGGATGAATGGATGGATAAGAAGGCGAGGGATAAGTGGAGAGAGTGATGGGGTAAGAACGGGCACAGTTAATGGTCGTCTGGCTGAGTTCCCGTCCTGACGGGTGGAAGGATGTCCATGAAAATGGGTGATAGGAGGGATGGAGGCCTATGAGTGTGCATGGAGAAAGATCCGGAAAGATGGTTGTGTGTTGGGATGGTTGGTTATACTGGTTGCTGAGTGGATGATCAGATGGAGGGAGGGAGGGAGGGATGGATGGATGGATGGATGTTCCTGCCCTGCATTGTGTCCTCTCTCTGTGTCAGCTGCGGCCGAGCCAGAGGAGGAACCACCATCGCAGCCGATCCTGGGCGAGCTGACGGCCTCCCAGGTGACCCCCGAGTCCGTGGAGCTGGAGTGGAGCGTCCCCGAGGGCACCTTTGACTCCTTCACGGTGCAGTACAAGGATGGCCAAGGGCAGCCCCAGGTGCTGCCCGTGGAGGGTGGTTCGCGCAGGGTGACCGTGCCTGGGCTGTCACCGTCCCGGCGCTACAAGTTCAACCTGTACGGGGTGTGGGGTCGGAAACGTGTGGGCCCCATCTCCACCGACGCCGTCACAGGTGAGGGGGGCTGTGGAGCATTGCTGTGTCCCCTTTGGTGCCTGGGTATGGTGGGAACTGGGAAGATCTCTTGAGTGTGCATGAGCTTGGATAGGACGATTTTTGGTTGCTTGACCGGATGGATGGCTGGATGGATGGATGAACCTATGTAGCATTGGATAAATGGCTGGGCAGCTCCTTGGTTTATTGGTTGAATGGATGGAGATGTGTATGGATGGAGACAGCGTTGGGTGGGTGGGAGGATGGATGGATGGATGGGTGGGAGGATGGATGGAGACAGATGTGGGTGGGTGGAGAGATGGATGCATGGATGGATGGAGACAGACGTGGGTGGGTGGAGAGATGGATGGATGATTGGATTTTTGGCCAGATGTAGAGGAAACTAATGGGAAGGTGAATGGATGGAGAGAGGGTCACATGGCAGGGTGGAGGGATTGGTGGAGGGATGAATGGATGGATAAGAAGGCGAGGGATAAGTGGAGAGAGTGGTGGGGTAAGAACGGGCACAGTTAATGGTCGTCTGGCTGAGTTCCCGTCCTGACGGGTGGAAGGATGTCCATGAAAATGGGTGATAGGAGGGATGGAGGCCCATGAGTGTGCATGGAGAAAGATCCAGAAAGATGGTTGTGTGTTGGGATGGTTGGTTATACTGGTTGCTGAGTGGATGATCAGATTGAGGGAGGGAGGGAGGGATGTATGGATGGATGGATGGATGGATGGATGGATGGATGGATGTTCCTGCCCTGCATTGTGTCCTCTCTGTGTCAGCTGCGGCCGAGCCAGAGGAGGAACCACCATCGCAGCCCATCCTGGGCGAGCTGACGGCCTCCCAGGTGACCCCCGAGTCCGTGGAGCTGGAGTGGAGCGTCCCCGAGGGCACCTTTGACTCCTTCACGGTGCAGTACAAGGATGGCCAAGGGCAGCCCCAGGTGCTGCCCGTGGAGGGTGGTTCGCGCAGGGTGACCGTGCCTGGGCTGTCACCGTCCCGGCGCTACAAGTTCAACCTGTACGGGGTGTGGGGTCGGAAACGTGTGGGCCCCATCTCCACCGACGCCGTCACAGGTGAGGGGGGCTGTGGACCATTGCTGTGTCCCCTTGTGACGCTGGGTATGGTGGGAACTGGGAATATGTCTTGGGTGCTGACTGTGTTGGAGGAATGGGAGCATGCGAGATTGGAGGGAGGGAGGGAGGGATGGATGGACGGATGGATGGAGACATCCATGGATGGATGGATGGATGGATGGAGACAGACGTGGGTGGGTTGGTGGATGGATGGATGCATGGATGGAGATGTGCATAGTCAGATGGAGACAGGGATGTATGTATGGAGCAATGCATAGATGCCTGCATGGATGGGTGGAGATGTGGGTGGCTGGATGTTTGGTTTGATTCAGGACTCGAGTATGAATGTGGTGCATGAATAAGTGGATGGATGGATGGAGGGAGGGAGGGAGGGCGGGAGGGAGGGATGGATGGATATTCCTGCCCTGCATTGTGTCCTCTCTCTGTGTCAGCTGCGGCCGAGCCAGAGGAGGAACCACCATCGCAGCCGATCCTGGGCGAGCTGACGGCCTCCCAGGTGTCCCCCGAGTCGGTGGAGCTGGAGTGGAGCGTCCCCGAGGGCACCTTTGACTCCTTCACGGTGCAGTACAAGGATGGCCAAGGGCAGCCCCAGGTGCTGCCCGTGGAGGGTGGTTCGCGCAGGGTGACCGTGCCTGGGCTGTCACCGTCCCGGCGCTACAAGTTCAACCTGTACGGGGTGTGGGGTCGGAAACGTGTGGGCCCCATCTCCACCGACGCCGTCACAGGTGAGGGGGGCTGTGGTCACCGTTGGGAGCATGGATTGGGGATGTGGCAGGATCTTGGTCATTTTTGGATGGTTGAATGGAGGGGTGAGAGGATGGATGGGTGCCTGGGTGGATGGAGTAACGTATGGGTATACGATAAATGGATAAATGGCTCCTTGGTTGCTTGTTTGGATGGATGGATGGATGGATGGATGGATGGATGGGTGGATGGATGGATGGATGGATGGCGTATAGATGGATGGTGGAGTGTGCATGAGCTTGGATAGGATGATTTTTGGTTGCTTGACCGGATGGATGGATGGATGGATGGATGAACCTATGTAGCAGTGGATAAATGGCCGGGCAGCTCCCTGGTTTATTGGTTGAATGGATGGAGATGTGGATGGATGGAGACAGCGTTGGGTGGGTGGGAGGATGGATGGATGGATGGATGGAGACAGACGTGGGTGGGTGGAGAGGTGGATGGATGATTGGATTTTTGGCCAGATGTCGAGGAAACTTATGGGAAGGTGAATGGATGGAGAGAGGGTCACATGGCAGGGTGGAGGGATTGGTGGAGGGATGAATGGATGGATAAGAAGGCGAGGGATAAGTGGAGAGAGTGGTGGGGTAAGAACGGGCACAGTTAATGGTCGTCTGGCTGAGTTCCCGTCCTGACGGGTGGAAGGATGTCCATGAAAATGGGTGATAGGAGGGATGGAGGCCCATGAGTGTGCATGGAGAAAGATCCAGAAAGATGGTTGTGTGTTGGGATGGTTGGTTATACTGGTTGCTGAGTGGATGATCAGATGGAGGGAGGGAGGGAGGGATGGATGGATGGATGGATGTTCATGCCCTGCATTGTGTCCTCTCTCTGTGTCAGCTGCAGCCGAGCCAGAGGAGGAACCACCATCGCAGCCGATCCTGGGCGAGCTGACGGCCTCCCAGGTGACCCCCGAGTCGGTGGAGCTGGAGTGGAGCGTCCGCGAGGGCACCTTTGACTCCTTCACGGTGCAGTACAAGGATGCCCAAGGGCAGCCCCAGGTGCTGCCCGTGGAGGGTGGTTCGCGCAGGGTGACCGTGCCTGGGCTGTCACCGTCCCGGCGCTACAAGTTCAACCTGTACGGGGTGTGGGGTCGGAAACGTGTGGGCCCCATCTCCACCGACGCCGTCACAGGTGAGGGGGGACTGTGGACCATTGCTGTGTCCCCTTTGGTGCCTGGGTATGGTGGGAACTGGGAACATGTCTTGGGTGCTGGCTGTGTTGGGGGAATGGGAGCATGTGAGATTGGAGGGAGGGAGGGAGAGAGGGAGGGAGGGATGGATGGATGGATGATGAATGGATGGGTGGATGAACCTATGTAGCAGTGGATAAATGGATGCGTAGCTCCTTGGTTCATTGGTTGAGTGGATGGAGATGTGGATGTGTGGAGACAGATGTGGGTGGCTGGCTGGCTGGCTGGATGGATGGAGACCGACGTGAGTGGCTTGGTGGATGGATGGATGGATGGATGGAGATGTGGATAGAGGGATGGAGACAGGGATGTATGTATGGAGCAATGCATAGATGCCTGCATGGATGGGTGGAGATGTGGGTGGCTGGATGGGTAGATGAATGGATGTCTGGGTTGATTCAAGGACTCGAGGATGAATGTGGTGCGTGAAGAAATGGATGGATGGGTGGATGGATGGAGGGATGGATGTTCATGCCCTGCATTGTGTCCTCTCTCTGTGTCAGCTGCGGCCGAGCCAGAGGAGGAACCACCATCGCAGCCGATCCTGGGCGAGCTGACGGCCTCCCAGGTGACCCCCGAGTCCGTGGAGCTGGAGTGGAGCGTCCCCGAGGGCACCTTTGACTCCTTCACGGTGCAGTACAAGGATGGCCAAGGGCAGCCCCAGGTGCTGCCCGTGGAGGGTGGTTCGCGCAGGGTGACCGTGCCTGGGCTGTCACCGTCCCGGCGCTACAAGTTCAACCTGTACGGGGTGTGGGGTCGGAAACGTGTGGGCCCCATCTCCACCGACGCCGTCACAGGTGAGGGGGGCTGTGGTCACCGTTGGGAGCATGGGTTAGGGATGTGGCAGGATCTTGGTCAGGGCCATTTTTGGATGGTTGAATGGAGGGGTGAGAGGATGGATGGGTGCCTGGGTGGATGGAGTAACGTATGGGTATACGATAAATGGATAAATGGCTCCTTGGTTGCTTGTTTGGATGGACGGATGGATGGATGGACGGATGGATGGATGGATGGATGAACCTACGTAGCATTGGATAAATGGATGGGCAGCTCCTTGGTTTATTGGTTGAATGGATGGAGATGTGGATGGATGGAGACAGCGTTGGGTGGGTGGGAGGGTGGGTGGATGGATGGATGGACGGGTGGATGGATGGAGACAGACGTGGGTGGGTGGAGAGATGGATGGATGATTGGATTTTTGGCCAGATGTCGAGGAAACTTATGGGAAGGTGAATGGATGGAGAGAGGGTCACATGGCAGGGTGGAGGGATTGGTGGAGGGATGAATGGATGGATAAGAAGGCGAGGGATAAGTGGAGAGAGTGGTGGGGTAAGAACGGGCACAGTTAATGGTCGTCTGGCTGAGTTCCCGTCCTGACGGGTGGAAGGATGTCCATGAAAATGGGTGATAGGAGGGATGGAGGCCTATGAGTGTGCATGGAGAAAGATCCGGAAAGATGGTTGTGTGTTGGGATGGTTGGTTATACTGGTTGCTGAGTGGATGATCAGATGGATGGAGGGAGGGAGGGATGGATGGATGGATGGATGGATGTTCCTGCCCTGCATTGTGTCCTCTCTCTGTGTCAGCTGCGGCCGAGCCAGAGGAGGAACCACCATCGCAGCCGATCCTGGGCGAGCTGACGGCCTCCCAGGTGACCCCCGAGTCCGTGGAGCTGGAGTGGAGCGTCCCCGAGGGCACCTTTGACTCCTTCACGGTGCAGTACAAGGATGGCCAAGGGCAGCCCCAGGTGCTGCCCGTGGAGGGTGGTTCGCGCAGGGTGACCGTGCCTGGGCTGTCACCGTCCCGGCGCTACAAGTTCAACCTGTACGGGGTGTGGGGTCGGAAACGTGTGGGCCCCATCTCCACCGACGCCGTCACAGGTGAGGGGGGCTGTGGAGCATTGCTGTGTCCCCTTTGGTGCCTGGGTATGGTGGGAACTGGGAAGATCTCTTGAGTGTGCATGAGCTTGGATAGGACGATTTTTGGTTGCTTGACCGGATGGATGAGTGGATGGATGGATGGATGGATGGATGAACCTATGTAGCATTGGATAAATGGATGGGCAGCTCCTTGGTTTATTGGTTGAATGGATGGAGATGTGGATGGATGGAGACAGCGTTGGGTGGGTGGGAGGATGGATGGATGGATGGGTGGGAGGATGGATGGAGACAGATGTGGGTGGGTGGAGAGATGGATGCATGGATGGATGGAGACAGACGTGGGTGGGTGGAGAGATGGATGGATGATTGGATTTTTGGCCAGATGTAGAGGAAACTTATGGGAAGGTGAATGGATGGAGAGATGGTCACATGGCAGGGTGGAGGGGTTGGTGGAGGGATGAATGGATGGATAAGAAGGCGAGGGATAAGTGGAGAGAGTGGTGGGGTAAGAACGGGCACAGTTAATGGTCACTGGCTGAGTTCCCGTCCTGACGGGTGGAAGGATGTCCATGAAAATGGGTGATAGGAGGGATGGAGGCCTATGAGTGTGCATGGAGAAAGATCCAGAAAGATGGTTGTGTGTTGGGATGGTTGGTTATACTGGTTGCTGAGTGGATGATCAGATTGAGGGAGGGAGGGAGGGATGGATGGATGGATGGATGTTCATGCCCTGCATTGTGTCCTCTCTCTGTGTCAGCTGCAGCCGAGCCAGAGGAGGAACCACCATCGCAGCCGATCCTGGGCGAGCTGACGGCCTCCCAGGTGACCCCTGAGTCGGTGGAGCTGGAGTGGAGCGTCCGCGAGGGCACCTTTGACTCCTTCACGGTGCAGTACAAGGATGGCCAAGGGCAGCCCCAGGTGCTGCCCGTGGAGGGTGGTTCGCGCAGGGTGACCGTGCCTGGGCTGTCACCGTCCCGGCGCTACAAGTTCAACCTGTACGGGGTGTGGGGTCGGAAACGTGTGGGCCCCATCTCCACCGACGCCGTCACAGGTGAGGGGGGCTGTGGTCACCGTTGGGAGCATGGGTTCGGGATGTGGCAGGATCTTGGTCAGGGCCATTTTTGGATGGTTGAATGGAGGGGTGAGAGGATGGATGGGTGCCTGGGTGGATGGAGTAACGTATGGGTATACGATAAATGGATAAATGGCTCCTTGGTTGCTTGTTTGGATGGACGGATGGACGGATGGACGGATGGATGGATGGATGGATGAACCTATGTAGCATTGGATAAATGGATGGGCAGCTCCTTGGCTTATTGGTTGAATGGATGGAGATGTGGATGGATGGAGACAGCGTTGGGTGGGTGGGAGGGTGGGTGGATGGATGGATGGACGGGTGGATGGATGGAGACAGACGTGGGTGGGTGGAGAGATGGATGGATGATTGGATTTTTGGCCAGATGTCGAGGAAACTTATGGGAAGGTGAATGGATGGAGAGAGGGTCACATGGCAGGGTGGAGGGATTGGTGGAGGGATGAATGGATGGATAAGAAGGCGAGGGATAAGTGGAGAGAGTGGTGGGGTAAGAACGGGCACAGTTAATGGTCGTCTGGCTGAGTTCCCATCCTGATGGATGGAAGGATGTCCATGAAAATGGGTGATAGGAGGGATGGAGGCCCATGAGTGTCCATGGAGAAAGATCCGGAAAGATGGTTGTGTGTTGGGATGGTTGGTTATACTGGTTGCTGAGTGGATGATCAGAAGGATGGAGGGAGGGAGGGATGGATGGATGGATGGATGGATGGATGGATGGATGGATGGATGGATGGATGGATGGATGGATGTTCCTGCCCTGCATTGTGTCCTCTCTGTGTCAGCTGCGGCCGAGCCAGAGGAGGAACCACCATCGCAGCCGATCCTGGGCGAGCTGACGGCCTCCCAGGTGACCCCCGAGTCCGTGGAGCTGGAGTGGAGCGTCCCCGAGGGCACCTTTGACTCCTTCACGGTGCAGTACAAGGATGGCCAAGGGCAGCCCCAGGTGCTGCCCGTGGAGGGTGGTTCGCGCAGGGTGACCGTGCCTGGGCTGTCACCGTCCCGGCGCTACAAGTTCAACCTGTACGGGGTGTGGGGTCGGAAACGTGTGGGCCCCATCTCCACCGACGCCGTCACAGGTGAGGGGGGCTGTGGACCATTGCTGTGCCCCTTTGGTGCCTGGGTATGGTGGGAACTGGGAAGATCTCTTGGGTGCTGACTGTGTTGGAGGAATGGGAGCATTCAGGATTGAAGGGAGGGAGGGATGGATGGAGGATAGATGGATGGCTGATGGATGGATGGATGGATGGATGGATGGATGACTGTGCGTGGTTTTGGACTGGGTGTGTGCTTGGATGATGGTGTGGACACACGGCTGGGTGAATGGATGGTGAGAAAAGTGGTTGGACGACTTGACTGAAGGCATAAAGGAGCTTCTGATTGATTGGATGGTTGAATGGAGGTGTGGACTCCAGGACTGGTGCATGGACTCAGGAGATTGGATGGATGGAAAGATGGAGAGACAGATGGATGGATGGACACATGGGATGTTTATGCCCTGCTTCAATTGAATGGGTGGAAGACTAGACTGATGGATCGACGGATGGACGGATGTCTGGGTGGATGAACGTATGTAGCATTGGATAATTGGCTGGGCAGCTCCTTGGTTCATTGGTTGAATGGATGGAGACTTGGATGGATGGAGACATCCATGGATGGATGGATGGATGGATGTATGGAGACAGATGTGGGTGGGTGGATGGATGGAGATGTGGATAGACGGATGGAGACAGGGATGTATGTATGGAGCAATGCATAGATGCCTGCATGGATGGGTGGAGATGTGGGTGGCTGGATGGGTAGATGAATGGATGTTTGGGTTGATTCAAGGACTCGAGGATGAATGTGGTGCATGAAGAAGTGGATGGATGGATGGAGGGATGGAGGGATGGATGGATGGATGGATGGATGGATGGATTGATGTTCATGCCCTGCATTGTGTCCTCTCTCTGTGTCAGCTGCAGCCGAGCCAGAGGAGGAACCACCATCGCAGCCCATCCTGGGTGAGCTGACGGCCTCCCAGGTGTCCCCCGAGTCGGTGGAGCTGGAGTGGAGCGTCCCCGAGGGCACCTTTGACTCCTTCACGGTGCAGTACAAGGATGGCCAAGGGCAGCCCCAGGTGCTGCCCGTGGAGGGTGGTTCGCGCAGGGTGACCGTGCCTGGGCTGTCACCATCGCGGCGCTACAAGTTCAACCTGTACGGGGTGTGGGGTCGGAAACGTGTGGGCCCCATCTCCACCGACGCCGTCACAGGTGAGGGGGGCTGTGGTCACCGTTGGGAGCATGGGTTCGGGTTGTGGCAGGATCTTGGTCAGGGCCATTTTTGGATGGCTGAATGGAGGGGTGAGAGGATGGATGGGTGCCTGGGTGGATGGAGTAACGTATGGGTATACGATAAATGGATAAATGGCTCCTTGGTTGCTTGTTTGGATGGATGGATGGATGGATGGATGGATGGATGGATGGGTGGATGGGTGGATGGATGGATGGATGGGTGGATGGATGGATGGATGGATGGATGGATGGCGTATAGATGGATGGTGGAGTGTGCATGAGCTTGGATAGGATGATTTTTGGTTGCTTGACCGGATGGATGGATGGTTGGATGGATGAACCTATGTAGCAGTGGATAAATGGCTGGGCAGCTCCTTGGTTTATTGGTTGAATGGATGGAGATGTGGATGGATGGAGACAGCGTTGGGTGGGTGGGAGGATGGATGGATGGATGGGTGGGAGGATGGATGGAGACAGACGTGGGTGGGAGGATGGATGGATGGATGGATGGATGGAGACAGACGTGGGTGGGTGGAGAGATGGATGCATGGATGGATGGAGACAGACGTGGGTGGGTGGAGAGATGGATGCATGGATGGATGGAGACAGACGTGGGTGGGTGGAGAGATGGATGGATGATTGGATTTTTGGCCAGATGTCGAGGAAACTTATGGGAAGGTGAATGGATGGAGAGAGGGTCACATGGCAGGGTGGAGGGATTGGTGGAGGGATGAATGGATGGATAAGAAGGCGAGGGATAAGTGGAGAGAGTGGTGGGGTAAGAACGGGCACAGTTAATGGTCACTGGCTGAGTTCCCGTCCTGACGGGTGGAAGGATGTCCATGAAAATGGGTGATAGGAGGGATGGAGGCCTATGAGTGTGCATGGAGAAAGATCCAGAAAGATGGTTGTGTGTTGGGATGGTTGGTTGTACTGGTTGCTGAGTAGATGATCAGATGGAGGGAGGGAGGGAGGGATGGATGGATGAATGGTTCATGCCCTCAATTGTGCCGACTCTGCGTCAGCTGCAGCTGAGCCAGAGGAGGAACCACCATCGCAGCCGATCCTGGGCGAGCTGACGGCCTCCCAGGTGACCCCCGAGTCCGTGGAGCTGGAGTGGAGCGTCCCCGAGGGCACCTTTGACTCCTTCACGGTGCAGTACAAGGATGGCCAAGGGCAGCCCCAGGTGCTGCCCGTGGAGGGTGGTTCGCGCAGGGTGACCGTGCCTGGGCTGTCACCGTCCCGGCGCTACAAGTTCAACCTGTACGGGGTGTGGGGTCGGAAACGTGTGGGCCCCATCTCCACCGATGCCGTCACAGGTGAGGGGGGCTGTGGACCATTGCTGTGTCCCCTTCGGAACTGGGTTTGATGTGGGGCGGGAGATGGGACAGGATCTGCCCTGGGTGTGTTTCGCCTTTTTGGCAGTAGGAACATCTCTTGGGTGCTCACTGGGTCGGGGGGATGGGGGCATGGAAGGGTGGAGGGATGGAGGGAGGGATTGGATGGCTTCATGGATGCCCGGATTCACAGTTGGATATGGGACTGCGTGAAAGAAGGACGGAGAATCGGAGGGAGGAGTACTTTTTGACGGATGGCGGGATATTTACCTCCTGCATCTCTCTCCGTTGCAGCCCCGGTGCCACCGGAAGAGAAGCCACCAACCCAGCCCCGCCTGGGCAACCTCACAGCCTCCCACATCACCTCTGATTCCATCCAGCTGGAGTGGAGCGTCCCCGAGGGCACCTTTGACTCCTTCTCGGTGCAGTACAGGGATGCCCAAGGGCAGCCCGAGTCGCTGCTCGTGGATGGAGAGTCCCACACGGTGACCGTGCCTGGGCTGTCACCGTCCCACCGCTACAATTTCTACCTGTACGGGGTGTTGGGGCAGAAACGGCTGGGTCCCATCTTGCTTGACACCATTACAGGTGAGGACGTGTGCTGGGTTGGTCCATGTCCCCTTTGGGCACTGCGTTTGGAGTGTGGCAGGAGCTGGGACCAGGCCCGGCCCGGTCCCTTGGGCCTGGTGGAAAATGGGAACATCTCTGGGGCGCTGACTGGGGGTTGGATGGAGCGGGCAAAGTTGGAGGGATGGAGGGAGAGGTTGAAGGTTGAAGAGGGATGGAAGAGGGTTTGATGGATGGATGGATGGATGGATGAAAGGGTGGATGGATGGATGGATGGACAGGTGGATGGATAGAAAGAAGGTTGGATGGGCGGATGGAAGGTTGGATGGGCAGATGGACAGATGGAAGGTCGGGTGGATGGAAGGATTAATCAGCAGAAGGTCGGGTGGATGGAGGGGTGGATGGGAGCATGGAAGTTTGAAGGGATTGGGGGATATTGATGGATGGCTAGTTTATTGGTTGGTTGAATGGACACATGGATGGATGGATGGATGGAGAGAGACACAATTGGAAAGAGGGATGGAGGAGGGAGGGATGGTGACACGGATTGACGGATGGGTGGTTAGAGGAATGGTTGGTTGGTTGTTGAGCGAATGAGTGGGTTGATGTTGATGCTCTGCATTGTGTCCTCTCTGTTGCAGCCCCAGCTCCACAAAAGGAGAAGCCGCTGTCCCAGCCCCGCCTGGGCGAGCTGACGGCCCCTCATGTCACCCCCGAGTCGGTGGAGCTGGAGTGGAGCGTCCCCGAGGGCACCTTTGACTCCTTCACGGTGCAGTACAGGGATGCCCAAGGGCAGCCCCAGGTGCTGCCCGTGGAGGGTGGTTCGCGCAGGGTGACCGTGCCTGGGCTGTCACCGTCCCGGCGCTACAAGTTCAACCTGTACGGGGTGTGGGGCCAGAAACGTGTGGGCCCCATCTCCACCGACGCCGTCACAGGTGAGGGGGGCTGTGGACCATTGCTGTGTCCCCTTTGAGTGCTGGTTTTGGGGTGGTGGCAAGAGTTTGGACAAGGCCTGTCCTGGTCCTTTGGGTCTTGTGGGAACTGGGAACATCTCTTGGGTGCGGAGACGAGTGGGGCTGATGGGTTGGGTGCGGCAGGGTTGGGTGGATGGAAGGATGGATGGATGGAAGGATGGATGGATGGAAGGATGGATGGATGGATGGAAGGAAGGATGGATGGAAGGAAGGATGGATGGAAGGAAGGATGGATGGATGGATGGAAGGAAGGAAGGATGGATGGAAGGAAGGATGGATGGAAGGAAGTTGCTTCTTTGATGTTTGGGCTGTTTGCATGACGGGATGACTGTGTGGATCCTCGACTGGATGGATCCATGGAATGGTGGGAAATGGGGACCAAATTCTTGGCACCAAGTGTGCGATCGGGGGAGGGACAGGAGCGTGAAGGTTGGAGGGATGGAGGGACAGACTGATGGGGGGTGGACAACGGATGGATGGATGGGTGGATGGTTAGGAGCTGGTTGAACGGGTGGATGGACAGACGGATGGGCGATGGAGGGTGGGTGGGTGGATGGATGGATGGATGGATGGATGGAAGACTGATGGAGTCATGGGCAGAGAATGTGTGGGCAGATGGAAGGACACATGGCTGGGTGCGCAATGTCTGGAGGAGCTGCAGCGTGGGCGATGGGTGGGGGGGAATGGACATACGGTAACTGGGGGGATGGATGGGTGGATGGATGGGTGGATGGATGGGGGGTTGGATGGATGGATGGATGGATGGGGGGTTGGATGGATTGATCGATGGAAGGGTGGGTGGTTGGATGGGTGGTTGGATGCGCGAATGGATGGATGGGTGAATGGATGGGGGAATGGATGGATGGATGGATCGATTGATGGATGGATGGGTGGTTGGATGGATGGGTGGTTGGATGGATGGGTGGGTGGATGGATGGGTGGGTGGATGGATGGGTGGGTGGATGGGTGGGTGGGTGGATGAGTGGGTGGATGGAGGGATGGATGGAGGGATGGATGAATGAAAGGCTGGCTGGACAGATGGTTGGAAAGCTGGGTAGGGGGTTTTATGGATGAAGGGGATGATTGGCTAATGGGACGGTTGGGTGGTTGGACGTACAGTTGGATAGATGGGTGGATGGATGGTTGGGTGGTTGATGCTGGACAGTTGGTTGGAGAGTTGGATGGTTGGATGGTTCATGGCTGGATGGTTGGATGGTTCATGGCTGGATGGTTGGATGGTTGGACAGGTGGATGGTGGATGGTTGGAAGGTTGGACAGGTGGATGGTGGATGGTTGGTGGATGGTTGACGCCTGGATGGTTGGACGGGTGGATGGTTGATGGTTGAAAGGTTGGACGGGTGGATGGTTGACGGTTGGACGGGTGGATGGTTGATGGTTGATGGTTGGCGGCTTGGTTGGAGCGAGGGGGCCTTGGGGTCCTGGGTGGGGTGTCCAACTGTCCAACCCCTCCCTGGTGGGGAGTGTCCCTGGGGGCTGTGGGTGAAGGACCCTGGGGTGCTACAGGGGGTCTGGCCATGGCGGGGGGGGGGCCATGGCGTTTTCTGTGGGGCTGTGGGGGGATTCTGGTGCTCAGATGGGGGGGTCTGTGACTGGCGGAGCGAGGGAGTGGGTGGGTCCTTGGGGGCTGGAGGCGGGGGGGTTGGGGGTGTCAGCGGCCGTGTCCCCCTCCCCTGCGCAGGAGCCCCGGGGACCCTCTGGGTGGGGACCGTGTGGCCCCGCAGCGCCCGGCTGCACTGGGCACCCCCCCGCGCCCCCCCTGACGGCTACGACCTCGTCTACGGCCCCCCCGGAGGACCCCGGCAGGTAACGACCCCTCCCCAAAGCACCCCGAAACCCCAGAACCCCTCTGGGTACCCCGATAACCCCCCCCGGGACCCCAATAACCCCCCCCCAGAGCACCCAACACCCCCCCTCCCCCCCCCCAGGGACCCCGATATTCCTCGTCGGACCCCAATAACACCTTGGGGACCCCAGTATCCCTCGTGGGACCCCAGGACTCCCCCTGGGACCCCAGTAACCACCTTGGGGACCCCAATAACACCCGGGGAGACCCCAATAATCACTTGGGGGACCCCAATAACCTCCCGGGGACCCCAATAACCCCCCCCCAGAGCACCCAACACACACCCCCCCCCCCCCCGCAGGGACCCCAATATTCCTTGTCGGACCCCAATAACCCCTCGGAGACCCCCGTATCCCTCGTGGGACCCCTAATTACCCCCTCGGGGCACCCCAGTACCCCCCTGGGACCCCAATACCCCCTGGAGCGACCCCGTAACACCCCTGGGGGACCCCAATAACACCTGGGGGACCCCAATATCCCCCCGTGTGCCCCAGTATCCCTCGTGGGACCCCTCATTACCCCCTCGGGGCACCCCAGGACTCCCCCCCCCGGGACCCCAATAACCACCTCGGGGGCCCCAGTAACACCCGGGGAGACCCCAATAATCACTTGGGGGACCCCAGTAATCCCGGGGGGGACCCCGATATCCCTTATGGGACCCCACTAACCCCCCCCCGCCCTGTCCCTCCCTCCAGACAGTGCGGCTGCCCCCCGAGGCCACGTCCCATCAGCTGTGGGGCCTGGAGCCATCGGGGCGCTACGGGGTGCAGCTGTGGGGCCGGGGGGGGGATACCCCCCCCACCCCCCTGGAGGCCACCATTGACACCCGTGAGCCGGACCCCTGGGTCCCTGGGTGGGGGGGTGGGTGCTGGGTCCTTGGGTGGGGGGCACCCGGACCCCTGGGTCCCTGGGTGACGGGGGGGGGGGTGCGCTGGGCCCTTGGCGGGGCGGGGGGGGCACCCGGACCCCTGGGTGATGGGGGGGGCGCTGGGTCTTTGGGGGGGGGCACTCGGACCCCTGGGTGATGGGGGGGTGCTGGGTCCTTGGGTGGGGGGCACCCGGACCCCTGGGTGATGGGGGGGGCGCTGGGTCTTTGGGGGGGGGCACCCGGACCCCTGGGTCCCTGGGTGGGGGGGTGGGTGCTGGGTCCTTGGGTGGGGGGCACCCGGACCCCTGGGTGATGGGGGGGGCGCTGGGTCTTTGGGGGGGGGCACTCGGACCCCTGGGTGATGGGGGGGTGCTGGGTCCTTGGGTGGGGGGCACCCGGACCCCTGGGTGATGGGGGGGGTGTGCTGGGTCTTTGGGGGGGGGCACTCGGACCCCTGGGTGATGGGGGGGGCGCTGGGTCTTTGGGGGGGGGCACTCGGACCCCTGGGTGATGGGGGGGGTGCTGGGTCCTTGGGTGGAGGGGCACCCGGGTCCCCACATGCCCTATGCCCCCCCCCCCGCAGCCCCCCTCCCCCACCCCCACCCCCGGGACTGCGCCGAGGAGCAGCTGAACGGGCCGGGGCCTTCGCGGGAGACCGTCGTCTTCCTCGGGGGGGACCCCGGGAGACCCCTGAGCGTCTTCTGCGACATGGAGACCGACGGCGGGGGCTGGCTGGTACCGACTGGGGGGGCGGGGGGGGGCTGGGGGCCTTCTATGGGGGCTTATGGGGGCGGGGGGGGGGGGAAATGGGGGCTTTGGGGGGGGGTCTTGAGGGCAACAGGGGGACTGAGGGGCACCGGGGAAGGCTGGGGGGCTTCTATGGGGGTGGGGGGGGAGGAATGGGGGACATGGGGGGGTCACTAAGGGCACTGGGGGTCTCTCTGGTTGGAAATGGGGGGTCTGGGATGTTCTCGGGGCGGGGGGGGGGGCGCCGGGGAGGTCTGGGGGCTTATTGTGGGGGGGGTGGGGGGCATTGGGGGGGGTCTTGAGGGCAACAGGGGGACTGAGGGGCACTGGGGAAGGCTGGGGGGGCTTCTATGGGGGGGGCGGTTATGGAGGGTAATGGGGGGGGTCACTAGGGGCACTGGGGGTCTCTCTGGTTGGAAATGGGGGGTCTGGGATGTTCTCGGGGGGGGGGGCACCGGGGAGGTCTGGGGGCTTCTATAGGGGCTTATGGGGGGGTTTTATGGGGTGAAACAGAGCACTTGGGGGGGGCGTTTTGGGTGTCTTGAGGGCACCGGGGGGACTGGGGGACACTGGGAAAGGCTGGGGGGCTTCTGGGGGGGGGAACTGGGGATCTTGGGGGGCAATGGGGGTTCTGGAAGTCTCTACGATTGGAAATGGGGGGGCAACGGAGGGGTCTGGGGTGTTCGGGGGGGGGGGGGGGGGCGGGCACTGGGGAGGTCCATGGGGGAAATTGGGGGTCGGGGGGGGCACAGGGGAACTTGGGGGGGGGGCTGTCTGTGGGGGGCAGTGGGGGTGTTGGGGGGCGCTGGGGGGGGTTCTACTGGGGGGCAAAGGGGGAATCAGTGTCTGATGTTGGGGGACACTGGGGGGGGGGGTCTCTATGGGGGGCAATGGGGGGGGTCACGGATGTTGCATCGGGGGGGGTCTGAGGGAGGAATGGGGTCAGTTGGGGGGGGTCTGGGAGGGCACTGGGTGGATCTTTGGGGGGAAATGGGGGTCAGTGGGGGGGTGGGTGGTCAGTGGGGTGTTGGGTCTCCCCCCCCCCCAGGTGTTCCAGCGCCGGCAGGACGGGGGCACCGATTTCTGGCGGGGGTGGGGGGAGTACGCCCGCGGCTTCGGCAACGTCACCGGGGAGTTCTGGCTGGGTGAGCACCCCGGTGGCTGGGGGGGGGACACCTGGGTGACAGGGGGGGGGACCCACGCATGCAGGGGGGGACACAGGTGTCCGGGTGGGTCTTTGGAGGAGACCGAAGTGTCCAGGTGGCCTTGGGTGGCATCGGGGGGTGGGGGGGGGACCCAGGTGTCCAAGTGGGTCTTTGGAGGGGACCCAAGGATCTGGGTGGGCTTGGGTGGGTGACCAGGGGGGTACCAGGTGTCCAGGGAGGGGACCCAGGTGTTTGGGTGGGTCTTTGGAGGGGACCAGGGCATCTGGGTGGACTTCGGTGGTGACCAGGGGGGGACCCAGGTGTCCGGGGGGGGACACCCAGGTGTCCAAGTGGATCTTTGGAGGGGACCCAGGTGTCCAGGTGGGCTTGGGTGGGTGACCAGGGGGGTACCCAGGTGTCCAGGGAGGGGACCCAGGTGTTGGGGTGGGTCTTTGGAGGGGACCCAAGGATCTGGGTGGGCTTGGGTGGGTGACCGGGGGGGGACCCAGGTGTCCAGGGAGGGGACCCAGGTGTTGGGGTGGGTCTTTGGAGGGGACCCAAGGATCTGGGTGGGCTTGGGTGGGTGACCGGGGGGTACCCAGGTGTCCAGGGAGGGAACCCAGGTGTTGGGGTGGGTCTTTGGAGGGGACCCAAGGAGCCGGGTGGGCTTGGGTGGGTGACCAGGGAGGGACCCAGGTGCCCGGTGGGTGGCGGTGGCCGGACGCAGGCTTTGGTGGCCGGGGGGGGGCTCACAGGGAACGAGGCGCTGCACACCCTGACGGCCGGGACCCCCACGGAGCTGCGGGTGGATCTCCGCACCCCCTGGGACGCCGCCTTCGCCCGCTACCGCGACTTCGCCGTCGCCGGCCCCGAGGACCACTACCGCCTCCACCTCGGCACCTACAGCGGCACCGCCGGTACGGGGGCAGCCGGGGGGGGGTCTTGGGGGGAGTCCTGGAGGGGTCTTGGGGGTCTCCTGGCCCATGAGGAGGACCCTGGGAGGGACCTTGGGGGTCCTGGAGGGGTCTTGGGGGGGTCCTGAGTGGCCTCGGGGGGGTTCCTGGAAGGGTCTTGGGGGTCTCCTGGCCCATGAGGAGGACCCTGGGAGGGACCTTGGGGGTCCTGGAGGGGTCTTGGGGGGGTCCTGAGTGGCCTCGGGGGGCTCCTGGAAGGGTCTTGGGGGTCTCCTGGCCCATGAGGAGGATCCTGGGAGGGATCTTGGGGTCCTGGAGGGTCCTGAGTGGCCTCGGGGGGCTCCTGGAGGGGTCTTGGGGGGGTCTCCTGGCCCATGAGGAGGACCCTGGGAGGGACCTTGGGGGTCCTGGAGGGGTCTTGGGGGGGTCCTGAGTGGCCTCGGGGGGGCTCCTGGAAGGGTCTTGGGGGTCTCCTGGCCCATGAGGAGGACCCTGGGAGGGACCTTGGGGGTCCTGGAGGGGTCTTGGGGGGGTCCTGAGTGGCCTCGGGGGGCTCCTGGAAGGGTCTTGGGGGTCTCCTGGCCCATGAGGAGGACCCTGGGAGGGACCTTGGGGGTCCTGGAGGGGTCTTGGGGGGGTCCTGAGTGGCCTCGGGGGGCTCCTGGAAGGGTCTTGGGGGTCTCCTGGCCCATGAGGAGGACCCTGGGAGGGACCTTGGGGTCCTGGAGGGGTCTTGGGGGGGTCCTGAGTGGCCTCGGGGGGGTTCCTGGAAGGGTCTTGGGGGTCTCCTGGCCCATGGGGAGGGTCCTGGAGGGGTCTTGGGGGGTCTCTAGAAGGGTCTGGGGGGGTCTTGGGGGGTCTCTTGGCCCATGGGGAGGAACCTGGGGGGAATCTTGGGGGTCCTGGGGGTCTCCTGGCCCATGACGGGTGTCCCTGAAGGGTCCTGGGGGCCTCTAGAAGGGTCTTGGGGGTCCTCAGCAGTCTTGGGGGGGGAGGGTCTTGGGGGGGTCTCTTGGCACTGGGGGGTCTTGGGGGGGGGGATCTGGGGGTCTCTGGACCATTGAACAGTGTCCCTGGGTGGGGGATGTCCCTGGGGGGGGTCTTGGGGGGGTCTCTTGGCACTGGGATGCCCTGGGGGGGGTGGCCTGGTGGTCCCGAGGGGTCCTGGGGGCCACTCGGGGGGTCCCTGGGGGGGGGTCCCTGTGGGTCCTGGAGGGGGTGTCCTGGGGGTCACTGGGGGGGTCCCTGTGGGGGAGGGTGGTGGGTGTCCTGGGGGTCACTGGGGGATTCCCTGGGGGTGGTGGGGGGGGTGTCCCTGTGGGTCCCGGGGGGGGTGTGGGTGTCCTGGGGGTCCCTGGGGGGGTCCCTGGGGAGGGGGAGGGTCCCTGAAGGGGTCCCGGGGGGGTCCTGGGGGTCTGATGGCGGGGTGGGGGGGTCCCTGGGGGGGTCCCTGGGGGTCCCGGGAGGAGGGGGTGGGTGTCCTGGGGGTCCCTGGGGGGGTCCCTGGGGAGGGGGAGGGTCCCTGAAGGGGTCCCGGGGGGGTCCTGGGGGCCTGACAGTGGGGGGGGGCGGGTCCTGTGTGTCCCGGGGGGGGGGGGGGGGGGTGTCCCGGGGGGGGGGGGGGGGGGTGTCCTGGGGGTCCCTGGGGGGGGGTCCCTATGGGGGTCCCTGTGGGGGTCCCTGTGGGGGGGTCCCCGTGGCTCTGACGCGGGGGGGGGTCCGGCAGGGGACGCGCTCTCCTACCACGCCGGCAGCCCCTTCTCCACGCGGGACCGCGACCCCCGCGGCCGCCCCCGACCCTGCGCCGTGGCCTACGCCGGGGCCTGGTGGTACCACAACTGCCACTACGCCAACCTCAACGGGCGCTACGGCACCCCCCGCCACCACCAGGCACGGGGGGCACGGGGGGGCTGGGGGGGGACGGGGACCCAGAGCGGGGGGGGCTGGGGGGTATATAATGGGGGCTAGAGGGGCCACAGGGCGGCTATAGGGGGGCTATGGGGGCCGGGGACCCATAGTGGGGGTGCTGGGGGGGGGCTGGAGTGGGATATAATGGGGTCTAGAGGGGCCACGGGGGGGTATAGGGGGGCTATAGGGGCTGGGGACCCATAGCGGGGGGGCTGGGGGGGGTTGGAGGGGGAGAGAATGGGGTCTAGAGGGGCCACAGGGGGGCTATAGGGGGGATATAGGGGCTGGGGACCCATAGCGGGGGGGCTGAGGGGGTTGGAGGGTGGTTGATGGGGGGCAGAGTGGGGTCTATAGGGGCTATAGGGGGGCTATAGGGACTGGGGACCCATAGCGGGGGGGCTGAGGGGGTTGGAGGGTGGTTGATGGGGGGCAGAGTGGGGTCTATAGGGGCTATAGGGGGGCTATAGGGGCTGGGGACCCATAGCGGGGGGGCTGAGGGGGTTGGAGGGTGGTTGATGGGGGGCAGAGTGGGGTCTATAGGCGCCGGGGACCCGCTGGGGGGGGGCTGGAGGGGGAGATAATGGGGGCTACAGGGGCCACAGGGGGGCTATAGGGGACGGGGACCCATAGCAGGGGGGGCTGGGGGGGCTGGAGGGGGAGAGAATGGGGGCTACAGGGGCCACAGGGGGGCTATAGGGGGGCTATAGGGGCTGGGGACCCATAGCAAGGGGGCTGAGGGGGCTGGAGGGTGGTTGATGGGGGGCAGAGTGGGGTCTATAGGGGCTATAGGGGGGCTATAGGCGCCGGGGACCCATAGCGGGGGGGGCTGGGGGGGCTGGTGGGGGAGATAATGGGGGCTAGAGGGGCCACAGGGGGGCTATAGGGGACGGGGACCCATAGCGGGGGGGCTGGGGGGGCTGGAGGGGGAGATAATGGGGGCTACAGGGGCCACAGGGGGGCTATAGGGGATGGGGACCCATAGCGGGGGGGGCTGGGGGGTATATAATGGGGGCTAGAGGGGCCAAAGGGGGGGTATAGGGGGTCTATAGGCACCGGGGACCCATAGCGGGAGGGCTGGAGGGGGAGGTAATGGGGGCTACAGGGGCCACAGGGGGGCTATAGGGGTTGGGGACCCATAGCGGGGGGGCTGAGGGGGTTGGAGTGGGATATAATGGGGTCTAGAGGGGCCACAGGGGGGCTATAGGGGGGCTATAGGGGCTGGGGACCCATAGCAAGGGGGCTGAGGGGGTTGGAGGGTGGTTGATGGGGGGCAGAGTGGGGTCTATAGGGGCTACAGGGGGTCTATAGGCACCAGGGACCCATAGCGGGGCGGCTGGGGGGGGCTGGAGGGAGAGATAATGGGGGCTAGAGGGGCCACAGGGGGGCTATAGGGGCCAGGGACCTATAGTGGGGGGGGCTGGAGGGGGAGATAATGGGGTCTATAGGGGCCACAGGGGGGCTATAGGGGCCAAGGACCCATAGCGAGGGGGCGACTAGATGGGACTGTGGGGTTCTATAGGGGCTCTATAGGGGCCTTGTAGGGGTCTGTGGGGTTCTGTAGTGGTTCTATAGGGGTCTTACAGGGGTCGCTGGAGTTCTATAGGGCTCTATAGAGGTCTTATAAGGGTGTGTGGGGTTCTGTAGGGGCTCTATAGGGGTCGGTGGGGCTCTATAGGGGTTCTATAGGTGTCTGTGGGATTCTATAGGGGTTCTATAGGGGTCTGTGTGGTTCTTTAGGGGCTCTATAGGGGTCTTATAGGGGTCTGTGGGGCTCTATAGGGGTTCTATAGGGGTCTTATGGGGTCTGTGGGGTTCTATAGGGGTCTCTGGGGCTCTAGAGTGGCTCTATAGGGGATCTATAAGGGTCTGTGGGGCTCTATAGGGGTCCGTGGAGTTCTATAGGGCTCTATAGGGGTCTTATAGGGGTCTGGGGGGCTCTGCAGGGGTTCTATAGGGGTCTGTGGGGTTCTATAGGGGTCTTATAGGGGTCTGTGGGGCTCTGTAGGGGTTCTATAGGGGTCTGTGGGGTTCTCTAGGGCTCTATATGGGTCTTACCGGGGTCTGTGGGGTTCTGTAGGGGCTCTCTAGGGGTCTGTGGGGTTCTGTAAGGTTCTACAGGGCTCTATAGGGGTTCTATAGGGGCCTGTAGGGTCCTGCAGGGCTCTGTGGGGCTGGATAGGGGTCTGCAGGGCACCTATAAGCTCTCCATAGGGCCTGAGGGACCCCCCCCCTCCCCCCCCAGGGCATCAACTGGTTTCCCTGGAAAGGCTTCGAGTTCTCCATCCCCTTCACCGAGATGAAGCTGCGGCCGCAGCGCGACTGAGGGGGTCCCCGGGGGGGGGTGGGGGGGTGGGGGGGGGCACCCAGGGGTCCGGGGGGGCCGGGCCCCCCCCCCCCCCGGTGTCCAGGCAGCACCCAGGAAGGAGACGGGGGGGGTGGGGGGGGGGCAAAGCTTTTATTTTGGGGGGTGGGGGGGGCAATAAAAGCTGCCTGGAAGCCCCTCGGCCCCCGTGAGCCCAGGTGTCCGGTGCGGGGAGGGGGGCACCCGGCTCTACTGGGACCTACTGGGATCTACTGGGACCTGCCGGGGCTCTGCTGAGGGCTGCTGGGCTCTACTGGGGGGCTACTGGGGGCACGCTGGGCTCCGCTGGGGCTTACTGGGAGCTACTGGGGGGCTACTGGGGCCACACCGGGCTCCGCTGGGGCTTACTGGGCTCTGCTGAGGTCTACTGGGATCTACTGGGGGGCTACTGGGGGGCTACTGGGCCCACACTGGGCTCTGCTGGGGCTTACTGGGCTCTGCTGAGGTGTACTGGGATCTACTGGGGGGGCTACTGGGGGGCTACTGGGGGCACGCTGGGCTCTGCTGAGATCTACTGGGGGCTACTGGGCCCACACTGGGCTCCGCTGGGGCTTACTGGGCTCTGCTGAGGTGTACTGGGATCTACTGGGGGGCTACTGGGGGGCTACTGGGCCCACACTGGGCTCTGCTGGGGCTTACTGGGCTCTGCTGAGGTGTACTGGGATCTACTGGGGGGGCTACTGGGGGGCTACTGGGGGCACGCTGGGCTCTGCTGAGGTCTACTGGGGGCTACTGGGGGACTACTGGGGGGCTACTGGGCCCACACTGGGCTCCGCTGGGGCTTACTGGGCTCTGCTGAGGTGTACTGGGATCTACTGGGGGGCTACTGGGGGCACGCTGGGCCCACACTGGGCTCCGCTGGGGCTTACTGGGCTCTGCTGAGGTGTACTGGGGGCTACTGGGGGGCTACTGGGGGCACGCTGGGCTCTGCTGAGGTCTACTGGGGGCTACTGGGGGGCTACTGGGGGCACGCTGGGCTCTGCTGAGGTCTACTGGGGGCTACTGGGGGGCTACTGGGGGCATGCTGGGCTCTGCTGAGGTCTACTGGGGGCTACTGGGGGGCTACTGGGGGCACGCTGGGCTCTGCTGAGGTCTACTGGGGGCTACTGGGGGGCTACTGGGGCCACACTGGGCTCCGCTGGGGCTTACTGGTCCGGGGGGACCCAGGTGGCTGGAGGCGCAGGCAGCGGGAGGACCCGGCCACCCAAGGGTGCCCCCCCCCAGACACCCAGGGGTGCCCCCCCCCGCCCCCCCCCAGAAGTCCAGGGGTGCCCCCCCCGCCACCCAAGGGTGCCCCCCCCGGGGGCGCGCTAGGCGGGGGGCAGGCAGGGCAGCAGGCGGAGGCGGAAGGGGGGGGGCCGCAGGACGGTGCCCCCCGTCCCCCCCAGCTCGGGCACCCCCTGCCCCCCCGCGGGGGGCTCCAGCCGGAATTCCCGCAGGATCAGGCCCAGGAAAACCAGGAGCTCGGCCCGCGCCAGCCCCTCCCCCGGGCAGGATCGGGCCCCGCAGCCGAAGGGCAGGAGGGCGCGGGAGGGGGCGCCGGGGACCAGGAACCGCTCTGGGGGGCGGGGGGGGGGGGGAGGGGGGGGTCAGGGGACCCGGGTGAGGGCACCCCCCCCCGAGGGGTCCGGGGGGGACCCAGGAGTCGGGGGGGGGGGGGGGCACCCCCCCCCAGGAGTCTGGGGGGGACCCAGGAGTCGGGGGGGGGCACCCACCCCGAGGGGTCCGGGGGGGCCCCCCACCCCGAGGGGTCCGGGGGGGGCCCAGGTGTCCGGGGGGGGGGCACCCACCCTGAGGGGGGTCTGGGGGCCCCAGGAGTCTGGGGGGGACCCAGGAGTCGGGGGGGGGCACCCACCCCGAGGGGGGTCTGGGGGGACCCAGGTGTCCGGGGGGGGCACCCACCCCGAGGGGGGTCCGGGGGGGACCCAGGAGTCGGGGGGGGGCCCAAGTATTCGGGACGGGACCCACCCCAAGGCGTCCGGGGGGGGCACCCACCCCGAGGAGGGTCCGGGGGGACCCAGGTGCCCGGGGGGGGGCACCCACCCCGAGGGGTCCGGGGGGGCTCAGGTGTCTGGGGGGCCCAGGTGGCCGGGGGGGGGGGCACCCACCCTGAGGGGGGTCTGGGGGGACCCAGGTGTCCAGGGGGGACCCAGGTATTCAGGAGGGGACCCACCCCAAGGGGTCCGGGGGGGGCCCAAGGTGTCCGGGGGGGGGCACCCACCCCGAGGAGGGTCCGGGGGGACCCAGGTGTCCGGGGGGGGGGCACCCACCCCGAGGGGTCTGGGGGGAGCCGGGTGTCCAGGGGTCCCACCCCAAGGTCTCCGGGGGGACCCGGGCGACTGGGGGGGGGCCCACCCGGCCCACCCACCCCCAGGGCTTCAGGGCACCCAGGTGTCCGGGGGGGGGACCCCACCCCAAGGTGTCCAGGGGGGGACCCGGGTGTCCCGGAGCACCCACCCCGGGACGGGGGTCAGGGAGGGGACCCAGGAGTCTGGGGGGGGGCACCTGGGTGTCCGGGAGGGACCCAGGTGTCCGGGGGGGGGCGCACCCACCCTGAGGGGGGCCAGGGGACACCCCCCCCCCCCCGGGGACGTACCGGGCAGGAATTCCTCGGGGCGCTCCCAGATGTCGGGGTCCCTGTGGGCCGCCAGCAGGTTGGGCACCAGGATGGAGCCGGCCGGCACCGGGATCCCTCCGATACTGGGCGGGGGGGAGGGGGGGGGAAACGGGTACTGGGGTTACTGGGACCTGCTGGGACCTGCTGGGATCTACTGGGACCTGCTGGGACCTGCTGGGCTCTCCGAAGGGAGCTTACTGGGATCTACTGGAGGGTCTTCTGAGGCCATGCTGGGCTCTGTCGAGGTCTACTGGGGCTTACTGGGATCTACTGGGACCTTCTGGGGTCCACTGGGATGTACCAGGACCTCCCTGGGTCTACTGGGGTTTAGAGCTATTCTACTGGGGTCAACTGGGACATACTGGGGCCTACCGAGACCTCCTGGGCTCTGCTGGGGTCTGCTGGGATCTACTGGGTCCCACTGGGGTCTACTGGGGTCAACTGGGATGTACTGGGGCCTACCGAGACCTCCTGGGCTCTGCTGGGGTCTGCTGGGATCTACTGGGTCCCACTGGGGTCTACTGGGGTCAACTGGGATGTACTGGGGCCTGCTGAGACCTCCTGGGCTCTGCTGGGGTCTACTGGGATCTACTGGGTCCTACTGGGGTCTGCTGGGGTTTAGAGCTATTCTACTGGGGTCAACTGGGATGTACTGGGGCCTACTGAGACCTCCTGGGCTCTGCTGGGGTCTACTGGGATCTACTGGGTCCTACTGGGGTCTGCTGGGGTTTAGAGCTATTCTACTGGGGTCAACTGGGATGTACTGGGGCCTACTGAGACCTCCTGGGGTCTGTTGGGGTCTACTGGGGGCCCATTGGGGTCTTCTGGGGCCATACTGGGACCTGCTGGGCTCTGTCGAGGTCTACTGGGGCTTACTGGGATCTACTGGGACCTTCTGGGGTCCACTGGGATGTACCAGGACCTCCCTGGGTCTACTGGGGTTTAGAGCTATTCTACTGGGGTCAACTGGGACGTACTGGGGCCTACCGAGACCTCCTGGGGTCTGCTGGGATCTACTGGTTCCCACTGGGGTCTACTGGGGTCAACTGGGATGTACTGGGGCCTGCTGAGACCTCCTGGGCTCTGTTGGGGTCTACTGGGGTCTACTGGGGGCCCACTGGGGTCTACTGGGGTTTAGAGCTATTCTACTGGGGTCAACTGGGATGTACTGGGGCCTACTGAGACCTCCTGGGCTCTGCTGGGGTCTACTGGGATCTACTGGGTCCTACTGGGGTCTGCTGGGGTTTAGAGCTATTCTACTGGGGTCAACTGGGATGTACTGGGGCCTACTGAGACCTCCTGGGCTCTGCTGGGGTCTACTGGGATCTACTGGGTCCTACTGGGGTCTGCTGGGGTTTAGAGCTATTCTACTGGGGTCAACTGGGATGTACTGGGGCCTACTGAGACCTCCTGGGGTCTGTTGGGGTCTACTGGGGGCCCATTGGGGTCTTCTGGGGCCATACTGGGACCTGCTGGGCTCTGTCGAGGTCTACTGGGGCTTACTGGGATCTACTGGGACCTTCTGGGGTCCACTGGGATGTACCAGGACCTCCCTGGGTCTACTGGGGTTTAGAGCTATTCTACTGGGGTCAACTGGGACATACTGGGGCCTACCGAGACCTCCTGGGCTCTGCTGGGGTCTACTGGGATCTACTGGGTCCTACTGGGGTCTACTGGGGTCAACTGGGATGTACTGGGGCCTACTGAGACCTCCTGGGCTCTGCTGGGGTCTACTGGGATCTACTGGGTCCTACTGGGGTCAACTGGGATGTACTGGGGCCTACTGAGACCTCCTGGGCTCTGTTGGGGTCTACTGGGATCTACTGGGGGCCCACTGGGGTCTACTGGGGTTTAGAGCTATTCTACTGGGGTCAACTGGGATGTACTGGGGCCTACTGAGACCTCCTGGGGTCTGTTGGGGTCTACTGGGGGCCCATTGGGGTCTTCTGGGGCCATACTGGGACCTGCTGGGCTCTGTCGAGGTCTACTGGGGCTTACTGGGATCTACTGGGACCTTCTGGGGTCCACTGGGATGTACCAGGACCTCCCTGGGTCTACTGGGGTTTAGAGCTATTCTACTGGGGTCAACTGGGACGTACTGGGGCCTACCGAGACCTCCTGGGGTCTGCTGGGATCTACTGGTTCCCACTGGGGTCTACTGGGGTCAACTGGGATGTACTGGGGCCTGCTGAGACCTCCTGGGCTCTGTTGGGGTCTACTGGGGTCTACTGGGGGCCCACTGGGGTCTACTGGGGTTTAGAGCTATTCTACTGGGGTCAACTGGGATGTACTGGGGCCTACTGAGACCTCCTGGGCTCTGCTGGGGTCTACTGGGATCTACTGGGTCCTACTGGGGTCTGCTGGGGTTTAGAGCTATTCTACTGGGGTCAACTGGGATGTACTGGGGCCTACTGAGACCTCCTGGGCTCTGCTGGGGTCTACTGGGATCTACTGGGTCCTACTGGGGTCTGCTGGGGTTTAGAGCTATTCTACTGGGGTCAACTGGGATGTACTGGGGCCTACTGAGACCTCCTGGGGTCTGTTGGGGTCTACTGGGGGCCCATTGGGGTCTTCTGGGGCCATACTGGGACCTGCTGGGCTCTGTCGAGGTCTACTGGGGCTTACTGGGATCTACTGGGACCTTCTGGGGTCCACTGGGATGTACCAGGACCTCCCTGGGTCTACTGGGGTTTAGAGCTATTCTACTGGGGTCAACTGGGACGTACTGGGGCCTACCGAGACCTCCTGGGGTCTGCTGGGATCTACTGGTTCCCACTGGGGTCTACTGGGGTCAACTGGGATGTACTGGGGCCTGCTGAGACCTCCTGGGCTCTGTTGGGGTCTACTGGGGTCTACTGGGGGCCCACTGGGGTCTACTGGGGTTTAGAGCTATTCTACTGGGGTCAACTGGGATGTACTGGGGCCTACTGAGACCTCCTGGGCTCTGCTGGGGTCTACTGGGATCTACTGGGTCCTACTGGGGTCTACTGGGGTTTAGAGCTATTCTACTGGGGTCAACTGGGATGTACTGGGGCCTACTGAGACCTCCTGGGGTCTGTTGGGGTCTACTGGGGGCCCATCGGGGTCTTCTGGGGCCATACTGGGACCTGCTGGGCTCTGTCGAGGTCTACTGGGGCTTACTGGGATCTACTGGGACCTTCTGGGGTCCACTGGGATGTACCAGGACCTCCCTGGGTCAACTGGGGTTTAGAGCTATTCTACTGGGGTCAACTGGGACGTACTGGGGCCTACCGAGACCTCCTGGGCTCTGCTGGGGTCTGCTGGGATCTACTGGGTCCCACTGGGGTCTACTGGGGTCAACTGGGATGTACTGGGGCCTACTGAGACCTCCTGGGCTCTGCTGGGGTCTACTGGGATCTACTGGGGTCTACTGGGGTCAACTGGGATGTACTGGGGCCTACTGAGACCTCCTGGGCTCTGTTGGGGTCTACTGGGATCTACTGGGACCGTACTGGGAACTACTGGACTCTACTGGACTCTGCTGGGAGCTACTGGGACCCTACTGGGACTTCCTGGCCTCTCCTGGAATGCCCAGTGGTCCCTACTGGTCTATAGTGGGCCGTGCTGGTTCATACTAGTTATGCGCTCATCTATACTGGGCCATACTGGTCTATACTGGTTCAAACCGGTCCATACTCATCTAAATTGGTCCATACTGGTCTATACTGGTTCGAAACACTGCTACCCATGGGCTGCAACCTGACGCCCAGCGGTGCCTACTGGTCTATAGTGGTCCATGCTGGTTTATACTAGTATGCGCTCCTCTCTACTGGTCCATACTGGTCCATACTGGTCTACACTGGTCCATACTGGTCTACACTGGTCCATACTGGTCTATACTGGTTTACACTGGTTCAAAACACTGCTACACTTCGGTGCGCAGTGCTGCAACCTGGCGCCCAGTGGTCCCTACTGGTCTATAGTGGTTCATACTGGTGCGTACTGGTGCGTACTGGTGCGCGCTGGCCGTACCTGGTGTGGCGGAGGGCGCAGTGGGGCAGGGCCAGGGGGGCGGGGGGCCGCAGGCGCAGGGTCTCGGCGATGGTGGCCTGGAGGAGGGGCAGGCGCGGGGCGTCCCCCGGCTCGGGGACACCGGAGGGACCCAGCACCCGCCACAGCTCCTCCCGCAGCCGGGCCTGCAGCTGGGGACACGCCGCGTCACGCACCGCACGTGGCGGCACGCGGTGGCACGCAGCGGCACACACGGCACACGGTGTCACACGGTGTCACACACGGTGACACACGGTGGCACACAGCGTCACACATGGCACATGGTGGCACACACGGCACACGGCGGCACACGGCGGCACACACAGCACACGGTGGCACACGGTGGCACACGGTGTCACACACGGTGGCACACAGCGTCACACACGGCACACGGCAGCACACGGTGGCACATGGCATTGCACACGGCGGCACACACGGCGGCACACGGTGGCACACAGTGTCACACACGGTGGCACACGGTGTCACACAGTGTCACACATGGCACACGGTGGCACACACGGCACACGGCGTCACACGGTGGCACACGGCAGCACACACGGTGGCACACACAGTGACACACGGTGTCACACACAGTGTCACATGGTGTCACACACAGCGGCACACGGTGTCACACACAGCGGCACACGGTGTCACACACAGCACACGGCGGCACACGGTGTCACACAGTGTCACACATGGCACACGGTGGCACACACGGCACACAGCAGCACACGGCGTCACACGGTGGCACACGGCAGCACACACGGTGGCACACGGCATTGCACATGGCGGCACACACGGTGGCACACGGTGTCACACACGGCACACGGTGGCACACAGTGTCACACACGGTGTCACACGGTGTCACACATGGCACACGGTGGCACACACAGCACACGGCAGCACACGGCATCACACGGTGGCACACGGCAGCACACACGGTGGCACATGGCATCGCACACGGTGGCACACACAGTGGCACACGGTGTCACACACGGTGGCACATGGTGTCACACACGGCGGCACACGGTGTCACACACAGTGTCACACACGGTGGCACACAGCGTCACACACGGCACACGGTGGCACACACGGCACACGGCAGCACACGGCATCACACGGTGGCACACGGCAGCACACACGGTGGCACACGGTGTCACACATGGTGGCACACGGTGTCACACACAGTGGCACACAGTGTCACACGGTGGCACACGGCAGCACACACGGTGGCACATGGCATCGCACACGGCGGCACACACGGTGTCACACACAGTGGCACACACGGCGGCACACAGCGTCACACAGTGTCACACGGTGTCACACATGGTGGCACACACGGCAGCACACGGTGTCACACACGGCACACACTGGCACACGGTGGCACACAGTGTCACACTGTGTCACACACGGCACACAGTGTCACACGGTGTCACACTGTCACACCACATCACACGGTGTCACACTGTGTCACACACAGCACACCGTGTCACACCGTGTCACACTGTCACACACACGTCACACACGTCACACCCTGTCACACCCTGTCACAAGAGCGTCACACACACGTCACACCGCGTCACACCACGTCACGCTGCATCGTACCCTGCCACACGTGTGTCACACCGCGTCACACACACGTCACACCGCGTCACACACACGTCACACCGCGTCACACCGTGGGGCTGTGCGAGGGAATGGTGACAGCCACGGGGAGGGGGGACAATGGGGCCACGTATGACACGGGGGGGGACACGGGACCCGCTGGGGCCACCACTGGGGACCTGGGGCCACGTGTGGGGACCTGGGGCCACCGTTGGGGACAGGGACATGCTGTGACACACGTGTGGCACCTCAGGACGGTGCAGGGGGACGGTGACGGGCACAGGGAGGGGGGACAACAGGGCCACGTAGGACACGGGGGGGGACACGGGACCCCCTGGGGCCACCACTGGGGACCTGGGGCCACGTGTGGGGACTTGGGGACACCGTTGGGGATGGGGACACGCTGTGACACACGTGTGGCACCTCAGGACGGTGACGGCCACGGGGAGGGGGGACAACGGGGCCACATAGGACATGGGGGGGGGACACGGGACCCCCTGGGGCCACCACTGGGGACCTGGGGCCACGTGTGGGGACTTGGGGCCACGTGTGGGGACTTGGGGACACCATTGGGGACAGGGACACGCTGTGACACGCGTGTGGCACCTCGGGGCGGTGTGAGGAACCGGTGACGGCCACGGGGAGGGGGGACAGCGGGGCCACGTAGGACACGGGGGGGGGGACACGGCACCCCCTGGGGCCACGTGTGGGGACTCGGGGCCACCGTTGGGGACAGGGACACGCTGTGACGCGCGGGTGGCACCTGTGGCCGCGGCAGCAGGAAGGCCAGGGCCCAGGCCATGGCGGCCGCCGTGGTCTCGGTGCCGCCGATGAACAGATCCACCAGCGCCATGTGGAGCCGGGGGGCGCTGAGGGCCGCCCCCCCCCGCAGCGCCGCCAGCACCGTGTCCCCCGGGGGGGGGGCGCTCTCCTGCGGGGGGGGGGGGGGGGGGAAATGGCTGGGTGTCCCCCCCCACCCCCCCCAAAACCCCTGGGTGTCCCCCGTCCCCATCCCCCCCCCCCCAAAATCCGGGATCCCCCCCCAAACACCTCGGTGTCCCCCCCCCCCCAAAATTGTGGGGCCCCCCCCGACCCCTGCCCCCCCCCCCCCAACTTCTGGGTGCCCCCAAAATCCTGCGTCCCCCCCCAAATCCGGGGTCCCCCCCCCCAAAACCCCTGGGTGTCCCCCGTCGCCGTCCCCCCCCCCCAAAATCCGGGGTCCCCCCCCCCAAATACCTCAGTCCCCCCCCCCAAACCCCTTGGTTCCCCCCCCAAATCCGGGGTCCCCCCCCCCAAACCCCTGGGTGTCCCCCGTCCCCCCCCCCCAAAATCCGGGGTCCCCCCCCCCAAACCCCTTGGTGTCCCCCCCCCACCCAAAACCCCTGGGTGCCCCCCCCAAAATCCGGGGTGTCCCCCCCCAAAACCCCTGGGTGTCCCCCCTCCCCCCCCCCCCAAAATTGTGGGGCCCCCCCCGACCCCTGGCCCCCCCCCCCAACTTCTGGGTGCCCCCAAAATCCTGCGTCCCCCCCCAAATCCGGGGTCCCCCCCCCCAAAACCCCTGGGTGTCCCCCGTCGCCGTCCCCCCCCCCCAAAATCCGGGGTCCCCCCCCCCAAATACCTCAGTCCCCCCCCCAAACCCCTTGGTGTCCCCCCCCCCGCCCAAAACCCCTAGGTGCCCCCCCCAAAATCCGGGGTGTCCCCCCCCAAAACCCCTGGGTGTCCCCCCTCCCCCCCCCCCCAAAATTGTGGGGCCCCCCCCGACCCCTGGCCCCCCCCCCCAACTTCTGGGTGCCCCCAAAATCCTGCGTCCCCCCCCAAATCCGGGGTCCCCTCCCCCAAAACCCCTGGGTGTCCCCCGTCCCCGTCCCCCCCCCAAAATCCGGGGTCCCCCCCCCCAAATACCTCAGTCCCCCCCCCCAAACCCCTTGGTGTCCCCCCCCCCGCCCAAAACCCCTGGGTGCCCCCCCCAAATCCGGGGTCCCCCCCCCCAAACCCCTGGGTGTCCCCCCTCCCCCCCTCCCAAAATTGTGGGGCCCCCCCGACCCCTGGCCCCCCCCCCAACTTCTGGGTGCCCCCAAAATCCTGCGTCCCCCCCCAAATCCGGGGTCCCCCCCCCCAAAACCCCTGGGTGTCCCCCGTCGCCGTCCCCCCCCCCCAAAATCCGGGGTCCCCCCCCCCAAATACCTCAGTCCCCCCCCCCAAACCCCTTGGTTCCCCCCCCCCACCCAAAACCCCTGGGTGCCCCCCCCCAAATCCGGGGTCCCCCCCCCCAAAACCCCTGGGTGTCCCCCCTCCCCCCCCCCAGAATTGTGGGGCCCCCCCCGACCCCTGGCCCCCCCCCCCAACCTCTGGGTCCCCCCAAAATCCTGCGCCCCCCCCCCCCCATATACCTCGGTGTCCCCCCCCACAAAGTCCTGGGGCCCCCCCAACTTCTGGGTCCCCCCAAAATCCTCGGTCCCCCCCCCCCCCCAAAATTGTGGGCCCCCCCCGAGCCCTGGGCCCCCCCCAGCCCCCTGGGTGCCCCCCCCCAACCTGGTGCCGGCGGATCTGGGCCTCCACGAAGGCGTCGCGGCGCCGGACGAGCCGCAGGAGCTGCCGCAGCCCCGGGTTGGGCAGGAGCTGGGGGGGGGGGGGGAAAAACCCCATAGAGCGCCCCCCCCCGGCCCCACAGACACACCCCCCCCGCCCCATAACTCCCCCCCCGACCCCATATCCCCCCCCAGCCCCATACATCTCCCCCCTGGCCCCATACATCCCCCCCCGGCCCCATATCCCCCCCCAGCCCCATACATCCCCCCCCAGCCCCATATCCCCCCCCCAGCCCCATACATCCCCCCCCATCCCCATATCCTCCCCCAGCCCCATATATCGCCCCAACCCCATATATCCCCCCCCAAGCCCCCCCCCCCAGCCCCATACATCTCCCCCCAGCCCCATACATCCCCCCCCGGCCCCATATACCCCCCAGCCCCATACATCCCCCCCCGGCCCCATATACCCTCGGGCCCCATACATCCCCCCCCAACCCCCCCCCCCCCCATCCCCATATCCCCCCCCAGCCCCATACATCCCCCCCCATCCCCATATCCCCCCCCAGCCCCATATATCGCCCCAACCCCATACATCCCCCCCCAGCCCCATATCCCCCCCCAGCCCCATACATCCCCCCCGGCCCCATATACCCCCCAGCCCCATACATCCCCCCCGGCCTCATATCCCCCCCCAGCCCCATACATCCCCCCCGGCCCCATATACCCCCCAGCCCCATATATCGCCCCAACCCCATACATCCCCCCCCAGCCCCATGTCCCCCCCCAGCCCCATACCTACCCCCCCCGGCCCCCATATACCCCCCGGCCCCATATCCCCCCCCAGCCCCATACATACCCCCCCCAGCCCCATACATCCCCCCCGGCCCCATATCCCCCTCCAGCCCCATACATCCTCTCCCGGCCCCATATACCCCCCAGCCCCATACATCCCCCCCCTGGCCCCATATC
>NC_133924.1:739658-765219 GCF_964199755.1 Larus michahellis
TGACCCCCCCCTCATGACCCCCCCTCCGTCCCCCCCCCCGACCCCCCTGACCCCCCCCCATACACCACCCTGACCCCCCCCAACGACACCCCCCATGGCCCCCCCGCGGCCCCCCCAACCTGTTCCCGAGCAGCCGCGGCACGTCCCCCCCCCCCCCATATACTGACCCCCCCCAGACCCCGCCGACCCCCCCAGCCCCCCCAATGACCCCCCATGACCCCCCCCCACCACCCTGACCCCCCCCACAATGACCCCCCCATGACCCCCTACCAGACCCCCCCGGCCCTGACCCCGAGCAGCCGCAGCACATCCCCCCCCCCCCCATATACTGACCCCCCAGACGCCGCCGACCCCCCCAATGACCCCCCATGACCCCCCCCCCCGGCCCCCCCGGCCCCCCCCACCTGTCCCCGAGCAGCCGCAGCACGTCCCGGGCGCGGGCGAAGGCGCGGAAGGTGCCCAGAAAGGCCGGGCCGAAGGCGGGGTCCCCGCGCGCCGCCGCCTCCAGCAGGTGCCGCACGAGCGCGGGCAGCGCCCCCCCGCGGAGGGGCGGGGCCGGGGGGGGGCCGGGGGGGGGCGGCGGGGGGGGGCACCCCCTGAGGGCGGCGTCAGGGGGCGGGGGGCGCCCCACAGACCCCCCCCCCATAGACCGCGCAGCGCCCCATAGACACACCCCACAGACCCCAGAGCGCCCCACAGCGCCCCACAGACCCCCCCACAGCGCTCCACAGACCCCCCCCCCGACCCCAGAGCGCCCCATAGACCTCAATAGACCCCCACAGCGCCCCCCACAGACCCCACAGCGCCCCATAGACCCCCCCACAGCGCTCCACAGTCCCCCCCAGACCCCAGAGCGCCCCATAGACCTCAATAGACCCCCATAGCGCCCCCCCACAGACCCCATAGCGCCCCATAGACCCCCCATAGCGCCCCACAGACCCCCCACAGACCCCATAGCGCCCCATAGCTCCCTATAGCCCCCCCATAGCGCCCCATAGACCCCCCTCGGCACCGCTACAGCACCCCATAGACGCACCCCACCACAGAACCCCCCCCCGGCACCCCCCATAGCACTCCACGTCGCGCCCCACAGCCCCCCCATGGCACCCCATAGCACCCCCCCCCGGGGTGTCCCACAACTGACCCCCCCCCATAGCCCCCGGTGCCCCCAACAGCCCCTCCCCATCGCCCCCCCAATGACATCCCCCCACGTCCCACCCCCGACCCCCATATGCCCCCCCCCCACCCAGGAACCCCCCCTCCACGGCGCCCCCCAACTTCCCCCAGCGCCCCCCAAGTCTCACCGGGGGGGGGTCGCCGTCGGGGGGGCAGGGGCTGAGCGCGACCCCCGGGGGGGCCGGGGGGGGCCGGGACCCCTCCAGCAGCGCCCGCAGCGCCCGCGGCAGCATGGGGCGCCCCACGGCGGGCTCCGACCCACGGCGAGGAGGGGCCTCAGCCCCACGGCGGGCTCCGACCCACAGCGAGCTTCAACCCACGGCGGGCTCTGACCCACAGCGCTGACCCACGGTGGGGGGCAGCCCCACAGAGGGCGCAGCCCCACAGCAGCCTCTGACCCACGGCTCTGATGCTCGGTGGGCTCAGCCCCACACTCGGTGGGGTGACCCTGGGAGAGAGGGGACCCCCTTCAGCCCCCCCAGTGCTGCCCCATAGCGCCCCAGTGCTCCCAGTGCCGCCCTGCAGCCCCCTTACCCCCCGGCTCCCAGTCCCCCCAGTCCCCGAGCTCCCAGTGCTCCCAGTTCCCGTTCCCAGTAACAACCAGTAACGGCACTTCCTGCTCCCAGTGCCCCCCAGTGCCCCCCAGCGCCCCCCAGTCCCTCCCAGTTCCTCCCCCCAGCACCACCCCTTCCTGCTCCCAGTCCTCCCAGTGCTCCCAGTAAACGCCGACACCCCCCGACTGCGCTGCCCCCAGTGCTCCCAGAGCCCCTTCCCAGTGCTCCCAGGCCCTCCCAGTCCCCCCCAGTGTCCCCCAGTCCCTGCCAGTCCCTCCCAGTGCCCCCAGTTTCCCCAGTTCCCCCCCCCCAGCACCACCCCTTCCTGCTCCCAGTCCTCCCAGTAAACGCCGACACCCCCGACCCCGCTGCCCCCAGTGCCCCCCCCCGTCCCTCCCGGTCCCCCCAGTCTCCCCCAGTCCCTCCCAGTGACCCCAGTTCCGCCCCCCCCGACACACACCTGCCGCCGCCGCCGTTCCCTGGGGCCGGGGCCGCCGCCGGGGGGCGCTGCTGGGGGGGGGGGGGGGGGGGGGGGGGGGGGGGGCGGGCGGGGCCGCGTCGAGACCCGGCACCGGAGCGGGAGCGGAGCCGGGTCCCTCCCGTGTGTCCCCCCCGGTGTGTGTCCCCTGTGTCCCCCCCGCTGTGTCCCCCGCTGTGTCCCCTGTGTCCCCCCCTCCGTGTCCCCGGCCCCGCCCCCCCCCGGGGCGGCAGGAAACGGCGCGGGGGGGGAGGGGGGAGGGGCTGCCCGTGGGGAAGTGCCAGCGGGGCGGGGGGCGGACATGGGGGGACACGGGGACGGGGAGGGACACGGGGACGTGGGGACACGGGGACGACATGGGACGAGATGGGGGGACAGGGGGACACACTGGGACACGGGGACGGGAGGGGACAAAGGGACGGGGGGACGTGGGGACAGGGGGGACATTGGGGGACATGAAGACAGGAGGAGACGGGGGACATGGGGGGACGGGGGGACACAGGGACGTGGGGGGACATGGGGACGGGGGGACACGGGGACGTGAGGGGACATGGGGACACAGGGGGAGACATGGGGACATGGGGGACACGGGGATGTGGGGGACACCTGGGGACAGGGGGGACATGGGGACATAAGGGGGAAAAGGGGGACGGGGGGGACAGGGGACATGGTGGATGTGGGGCCACACAGGGGCATCGAGACACGGGGGGACATGGGGACGTGGGGGACATAAGGGGGGACATTGGGGACACAGGGGGACACGGGGGTATTGGAACATGGGGGGACACAGGGACATTGGGGGACTTGGGGACACATGGGGACATGGCGTCATGGGGACAGGGGGCACCTCAGCCACCCCCACCCCGGGCCCGGTGGCCCTCGGTGTCCCCAACCCTGGTCCCAGTGTCCCTCGGTGTCCCCAACCCCACTCCTGGTGTCCCCTTGGTGTCCCCAACCACGGTCCCGATGTCCCCAGCCCCACTCCTGGTGTCCCCTAGACCATCCCAACCCCATCTGCAGTGTCCCTTGGTGTCCCCAACCCCGGTCCTGGTGTCCCCAACCATGGTCCCAGTGTCCCTTGGTGTCCCCAACCCCGGTCCTGGCCCCCCTTGGTGTCCCCAACCGCGGTCCCAGTGTCCCTTGGTGTCCCCAACTCCAACCCCAGCACCCCTTGGTGTCCCCAAACCATGGCCCTGGTGTCCCCTTGGGGTCCCCAACCCCCAGCCTGGTGTCCCCATGACCTTCCACCCACGGTCCCGATGTCCCTTGGTGTCCCCAACCCTGCTTCTGGTGTCCCTGGTGTCAAGGAAAATGGGGACGTGGGGGGACATGTTCGGGGACACGTCCGGGGACGTGTTGGGGCCACGTTGGGGCCGTGGGGACACAGAAAGACGGACGCCCCGTTTTGGGGACAAAGGCGGTTTATTGGGCGTGTCGTCGCCAGGCTCCAGCGTCGGGGTCACGACCTCTTCTGCGGGGGAGGGGACAGGTGAGCCGGGGGACACTTGGGGACACGGGTGCTGGCACCCCGTGGGGACGGGGACGGGGACGTTACCTTGGGGTCCTGCTCCGGGCTCGGGGCTGCGGAGAGAGGGGGGGGGAGGGGGGGTCAGGGGCTGCTGCCATTGGGGACACGGAGGGGACACGGGGACATTGGGATGTGGGGGGACGCGGAAGGGGACATGGAGGGACACGAGGGGACACGGGGCACAGGGGGGACTTGGGGACACAGAAGGGGACGTGGGGATCTGGAGGGACATGGGGGCGAGGAGGGGACACGGGGACGGGGACATGGGGGACATGGGGACGGGGAGGGACATGGGGCCAAGGAGGGGACACATGGGGGGACATGGGGGCAAGGAGGGGGACGTGGGGACATGGAAGGGGATGGGGGCCATGGGGCCAAGGGGGGACACGGTGGGGACAAGGGGGGATGCGGGGACATAGTGGGGGGGGGAGGGGACATGAGAGGACGCGGAGAGAAGGGGGGGGGAGGGGGTTGGGGCCACGGGGACGGTCGGGGACGGTTGGGGACGCGGGGACAGCACTCACGGGGGACGCCGAGCCAGCGCCAGAGCCCGCAGAGGACAAATGCCACCAGGCCGAGCCCCACCGCGTCCTCCAGGCCTGGCCCTGCCGCGCCTGGGGACAGGGGACACCTCAGCCACCCCCGCCCCCCGCCGGGGTCCCCAACCCTGTCCCTGGTGTCCCCGAGACCCTCCTCTCCCGGTCCCAATGTCCCTTGGTGTCCCCAACCCCAGTCCTGGTGTCCCTTAGACCTTCCCGACCGCGGTCCCAGTGTCCCTCAGTGTCCCCAGCTCCAACCCTGGCACTCCTCAGCGTCCCCAACCCTGGTCCTGGTGTCCCTTAGACCCTCCTGTCCTGGTCCCAATGTCCCTCGGTGTCCCCAACTCCAGGTCTGCCACCCCTTGGTGTCCCCAAGGATGGTTCTGGTGTCCCCATGACCTTCCCAACCATGGTCCCAGTGTCCCTTGGTGTCCCCAGCCCCACTCCTGGTGTCCCCATGACCTTCCCAACCACGTCCACAATGTCCCCTTGGTGTCCCCAGCCCTGGTCCTGTCCCCCCTTGGTGTCCCCAACCACGGTCCCGGTGTCCCTTGGTGTCCCCAAGTCCAACCCCAGCACCCCTTGGTGTCCCCAACCATGGTCCTGGTGTCCCCAACCATGGTCCCAGTGTCCCTTGGTGTCCCCAAACCATGGCCCTGGTGTCCCCTTGGTGTCCCCAGCCCCTGGTGTCCCCTAGACCATCCCAGCCCCGTCCGCAGCGTCCCTTGGTGTCCCCAAGCCCACCCTCCCTCAGCACCCCCCCTCCCTCCCCCGATGTTCCCCCCCCCTCGATGATGATGTCCCCAGTGATGTCCCTGATGATGTCCCCAACTCACCGGCCACCTCCAGCCGGAGGCGGGCGCGCCGTGGGGCGGCCAGCGCGGGGTGCGTCACCAGGCAGACGTAGACGTCCCCGTGGTGGCCGGGCCGCGCGGGGACCAGCCGGGCTCCGCTGCTGCGGCTGAAGGTGCCGTCGGGTCCCCGGCGGTGGCCCGAGGTCCAGGTGTGGGTCACGGTGTCCCCGAGGGGCAGCAACGTCCCCGAGGCCCCGTCGCGCCGCTGCCACCGCACCCCCACGTCCAGGGGGAAGTAGCCCGAGGTCTCGCAGAGCAGCTCGGCCACCGCCCCCGGGGCCACCACCAGCGGCGTGGGGCGCAGCGTCACCTTGGGGGGCGCTGGGGACACGGGGAGGGGACATCGGCATGGGTCCCGTAGGGCCCGGGCCATACGGCCCCATAGACCAGTCCCCACGTGGGGACAGACCCTATAGACCGGTTCCCATACGGGGGCAGCCCCATAGACCAGTCCCCATGTGGGGATACACCCTATAGACCAGTTCCCATGTGGGGATACACCCTATAGACCAGTTCCCATGTGGGGACGGCCCCATAGACCAGTTCCTATACGGGAACTGACCCTATAGACTGGTTCCCATGTGGGGACGGCCCCATAGACCAGTCCCCATACGGCAACAGCCCCATAGACCAGCCCCTCCGTGGGGATGGGGGGGGTGAGATGGGGCCGGGGTGCCCCATAGCGCCCAGCCCCCCCCGTGTCCCCCACGGGGCCCATATGGGGCCACGGACGGGTCCAGTGCGGTCTGGAAGGACCCGTTTGAGACCCTCCGAGCCCCCGTACGACCCAGCCCTTCCCCCCCCCCCCGTAGCACCGGGTTGTCTGTGTCCCCCATGTCCCCCCCCCCGTCCCCCCCCGTCCCCGGGGTGCGTGTGTGGGGCGGGGGGGGGGTGACGGTGCCACTGACCGAGGACGCGGAGGCGCAGCAGGGTCTGGGCCTGGCCGTGGGGCAGGAAGATGGCGCAGACGTAGGTGCCCTCCTGGGTGACGTTCAGGGCCTCCAGCCGCAGCGTCACCTGCCGGATCCCCCCCCCGCCCCCCGCCGCCCCCCCCTCGTCCTCCCCGGCCCCCCCCAGCAGCAGGCGGTGGCCGGGGGTGGCCGCGGTGACGCGGGCGGTGGCCGAGTCGAAGGCCAGCAGGCGACGGCCCCCCCCCCGGTGCTGGTGGCGCCATTCCAGGGCGAAGGGGCCGGGGGGGGCGGCGAAGGCGCAGTGAAGGTCCAGGGGGGACCCCGGCGACCCCCCCAGCTCTGGCGTCAGCGTGAAGACGGAGAGAGCGGCTGCGGGGACACGGAGAGGGGGGGGGACACACGGGGGGGTGAGGGGATGTGGGGACGTGGGGGACATGGGGGGTGAGGGGATGGGGGGGACACGGGGGGGACACGGCAGGGAGAGGGGACATAGGAATGTGGGGGACATGGGGGACACGGGGGGGGTGAGGGGACGTGGGGACATGGGGGACACGGGGGGGACACGGGGGGGTGAGGGGACGTGGGGACATGGGGGGGACATGGGGGGTGAGGGGACGTGGGGACATGGGGGACACACGGGGGGACACACGGGGGGGACACACGGGGGGTGAGGGGATGTGGGGACATGGGGGGGACATGGAGGGGGTGAGGGGATGGGGGGGACATGGAGCGGACACGGGGGGGACACGGGGGGGTGAGGGGACGTGGGGGACACGGGGGAGGACACAGGGCGTGAGGGGACTTGGGGGGCACAGGGGGGACATGGGGGACACGGGGGGGGGGACGACACGGGGCTGTGGGGCCAGGAGGACCATGGGGGGGACATTTGGGGGGAACACGTGGGGACACGGGACGTGGGGGGGGGGACACATTTGGGGACACGGGGTACGTGGGGGGTGGTGTGGGGCCCGCGTGCCCCCTTACCGGTGAGGGGGGTGCCGGGGGCGGGGGCGGGTCCCTGCAGCAGCGCGGTGACGCCGTAGTGGGGGGTCCCCAGCGCCGCCACCCACCAGGACCCCCCCAGGCCGGGGGGGCTGCGGGCGCCGAGGCCCAGGGAGGGGGCCCAGGGCGGGGGGGTCACGACCGGCACCGTGGGGCTCAGCTCGCACTTGGGGGGCGTCCAGGGGGGGCCCCACGCCCCGGCCAGGGTGTCCCAGGGGTCTGCGGGGTGGGGGGGGGGGAAAGGGACAGGAGGGTGCTGACCCACATGTGTGGGGCAGGAGGGTGATGCCCCCCCCCTCCATGCTGACCCCCACATGTGGGGCAGTGGGGGGGTGCTGACCCCCACCTGTGGAGCGGGGCGGGGCGGGGGGTGGTGACGTACCGGTGACGTGGAAGGTGACGTCGGACTCCGTCCCGCGGGGGGGGTCGGGGGCCCCCCCCAGGAACAGCAGCGCCGGGCGGGGGGTCGGGGCCCCCCCCGGCCCCAGCAGGACACAGGGCAGCGGGGGGGGGCGCGGGGGGAGCCCCACATCCACCGCCCCCCCCCCGGGCAGGCAGAGCCCTGTGGGAGACACCGCGTCGGGGGAGGGGCCGGGGGGCGTCCCGGGGGGGGGGGGGGGGAAGTTGGGGGTCCCAGAGGGGTCCTGGAGGGGGGGGGTGTGTGGGGGGGGGTGTCCCAGGATGGGGGTCTTGGGGGGTTCCGGGGGGGGGGAATGGAGGGGCGGGGGCCCATGTGGAGGGTCCCGGGGTTGGGGGTCCCGATGGGGGGGGTGTGTGAGTCCCAGGGTGGGGGTCACCGGGAGGGGGGGGGGGTCGCGGACTTGGGGGTCCCGGTGAGTGGGACGTGGGGGGGGGGAGCCCGTGTAGGGGACTCTGTGGGGCCCAAAGTGGGGGGGTACCGGGGGGGTGTCGAGGATTGTGGGGGTGAAGTCCCAAAGTTGGGGTTCCCAGGGGGGGTCCCAGTGTTTGGGGGGGGTCCCCAGGGGGGTTCCCGGTTTTGGGGGTCCCGGTGTCCCCCCCGGCTCTCACCCAGCACCAGCCCCAGCGCCGCCGCCGCCGCCGCCATCGCCGGAGCTTTCGCTTTCGCTTTCCCGGAAGCGCCCCCGGGACTAAGCCCCGCCCCCGCGAGCACAGGCCCCGCCCCATGACACTAAACCCCGCCCCCTCACCATAAGACCCCGCCCCCCGGGACCGCGACCCCGCCCCAAACCCCGCCCCCAGGAGCCCCGGCCGTGCCCCCCCCAAACTTGGACCCCGCCCCCTCAGACCTAGCCCCGCCCCCAGGAGTTCAAACCCCGCCTCCAGGGGCACAAACCCCGCCCCTAGAACCTTGGCCCCGCCCCCAGGAGTGAGACCCCGCCTCCTCTCTCCCGACTCCGCCCCCCGGAGTAATCGCCCCGCCCCCTGGCCCCAAACCACGCCCCCTGGAGCCCAGACCACATCCCTCTCCCCAAGCCCCGCCCCCAGGAGCCCAGGCCACGCCTCCCTCGCCCCAAACCCCGCCCCCTGCCCCCCAAACCCCGCCCCTTCCCGAGGCCCCGCCCCCAGCAGCGCGAGCCGCACGGGTCACTTTTTATCGACGTTAAAAAAAGTCACGAATCGACTCAAATTACAAAAAAAAGGGGTGGGGGAGGGGGGGGAGGGGCGACACGGACCGACACCACCCCCCCGCTCCCCCCCCCCCCCCCCAGGCCCTTCCCGGGTGCGGGGGGAGGTGGGGGCGGGGCACCCACGGCCCCGGGCATCCGGGTCGGGGGAGGGCACCCAGGGGTCTCTATGGGGGGGGGCACCCATGGGTGGACCCGGGTGGGACCAGGGGGGTGGGGACGGTGACATGGGGGGGGGGTGACGGGGACAATTCCCAGCTCAGCACCGGTCGTTAACACACACACACACACCAACACCCACGGGGGGGACATGGGGGTCCGGGGGGGGCGGGGGGTGGGACCCGGAGGGCCCTGGTGTCCCCGGGGTGGGGGGGGGGACACAGTGGGGCACAAGTGTCTTTGGCGGGGGGGGGGGGTTGCGGGGACGCCAGGCGCCCGGATTGTGATGGGACCCAAACGTCCAGGTGGGGTGGGAGCTGGGGGTCCAGAGGGGACGGGCCCTGGGTCCCCAGATGTGACAGGACCCGAACATCTGGGTGTGGTGGGACCCAAGTGTCCAGGTGTGATGCGACCCGGGTCCCCAGATGTGGTGGGACCCAAACATCTGGGTGTGATGGGGCCCAAGTGTCCACGTGGGACGGGATCTGGGTGCCCAGATGTGGTGGGACCCAGGGGTCCAGGTGAGATGGCACCCCAACATCTGGGTGTGGTGGGACCCAAGTGTCCAAGTGGGATGGGACCTGGGTCCCCAGATGTGGTGGGACCTTGGTGACCAGGCGGGATGGGACCTGGGTCCCCAGATGTGGTGGGACCCAAACATCTGGGTGTGGTGGGACCCAAGTGTCCAGATGTGATGGAACCTGGGTGCCCAGAGGTGATGGGACCTGGGTCTCCAGATGTGATGGCACCCCAACATCTGGGTGTGGTGGGACCCAAGTGTCCATGTGGGACGGGACCTGGGTCTCCAGATGTGATGGGACCCAAACATCTGGGCGTGGTGGGCCCCAAGTGTCCATGTGGGATGGGACCTGGGTCTCCAGATGTGATGGGACCCAAACATCTGGGCATGATGGGACCCAAGCGTCCAGATGTGATGGGACCTGGGTGCCCAGAGGTGATGGGACCCAGGGATCCAGATGTGATGGCACCCCAGCATCTGGGTGTGGTGGGACCCAAGTGTCCAGGTGGGCTGGGACCTGGGTGACCGGACGTGATGGGCTCCCCCTCCCCCCCGTCCCTCACATCTTCCCCCCTCCGAACCCCACCTCCCCCCTGGGCGACCCCCCGCCCCCTCCCTCCCGCAACGTCCCCCAGTCCCCGTCTCCTCCTCCTCCTCCTCCTCCTCCTCCTCCTCCTCCCGTCGCCGCCGCCGCCATGACAGGCTCCTTCTTGCCGGGGGCGGGGAGGCCGGGCAAATGCCCGGCGGCCAACCGTTGCCGGCGTTCGCAGTGGCCTTTGTGGCGCATGAAGCTGTCGCGCCACATGAACTTCTTGCCGCAGACCTGGCACTGGTAGGGCTTGAGGCCCGTGTGGGTCTTCATGTGCTCCGTGAGGTGGTGCTTCATCTTGAACTTCTTGCTGCAGACGGGGCAGGCGAAGGGCCGGAGGTTGAGGTGCATGTTGACGTGCCGGTCCCTCATGCTCTTGTGGGAGAAGGCCTTGCCGCAGTGGCACATGAAGATCTTGTTGCCGTCGGCCGCCGCCGCCGCCAGCTGGACGGCGCCGTGTTGGGCGGCGGCGGCGGCGGCGGCGGCGGCGACGCCGGCGCCGGGGGGTTGCGGGGGGAAGAGCAGGATCTGGTTGCCCTGCATGTCCATGGGGAGCAGGGAGCGGGGCGGGAAGGGGGGACCCCCGCCTTCCTCCAAAGCCTCGTAGGGCGAAGGGAAATCCGCCGAGGACTCGCAGAAGTTCACCTGCTCCTCCAGCTTGGGGGGCCGGGGCGGGGGGGCGGCGGAGGGGCAGGAGCCGCCCCGGGGATGTCCCTCGCTCCCCCGGGCCGGTCCTTCCACCGGGTCCTCGTCCTCCTCGCAGGTGAGGACCAGGTCCTCCTGCAGCCATTCCTGCTTGACGTAGACCCACTGCTTCTGGGGGACGATGCTGGGTTGGACGTAGAGGGGGCGGCGGGCGGCGTCGCCGTCCTCGCTGCCTTCCTCCCCCGCCTCCAGCGGCTCCTTGCCCCCCGCCGGCGCTGCGTACTTGGGGGGCTCGGCCCCCTCGGCCCCGTCGCGGGGGCTGAAGTAGTTGCTGCTGCTGGGGGACTGGTTGTCGCTGGTGCGGCTGGAGTGGGCGCGCAGGGAGGAGGAGGAGGAGGAGGAGGAAGAGGAGGAGGAGGAGGAGGAGGAGGAGGAAGAGGAGGGTCCCGGGGGGGCCGGGGCGGCCCGTCCTTCCTTGAGGAGCTCGGTGCACTTGTCCACGATGTGCCACATCTGGAGGACGCTGCCCACCGTCAAGAAGTTGACGATGTCCTCGGGGGCCATGGTGAGGCGGCCGGTGTAGGCCGAAGCCAGGACGGTCTCGAAGGCGGCGGGGTCCATGACGCCGGGCAGGACGATGGAGGTCATGTTCTTCAGCAGCACCTGGTCGTGGAAGTAGGGGGAGGAGGCGGCCAGGACGGCGCGGTGGGCGCGGAAGACGCGGCCCTGCACGTGGATGGAGATGTCGCAGAGCTTCCCCTCCACCCGCTGCCGGTTGAGGTTGGCCAACAAGGCGCTGGTGATCTCCGGGAAGTCGATGTGCACCAGGGCGCCGCCGCCGCCGCCGCCGCACGAGGCCTCCATGGCGCTGCCCCGGCGGCGACGTCCTGGGGACGGGGCGGGTTAGAGAGACGGGGCGGGGGGTGGGGGGACGCGGCGGCCACAAATCCTCACCCCAAACCCCCCAAATCTGCCCCAAATCTTGACCGTAAAACCCGTAATTCTGCCCCGAGTCTTCATCAAAACCTCAAATACCACCCAAAATTGTCACCAAAACTGCTCAATTCCACCCCAAATCTTGACCGTAAAACCCGTAATTCTGCCCCGAGTCTTCATCAAAACCTCAAATACCACCCAAAATTGTCACCAAAACTGCTCAATTCCACCCCGAATCTTGACCGTAAACCCATAATTCTGCCCCGAGTCTTCACCAAAACCCAAAATCTGCTTCAAATCCTCACCCAAAACCCAAGAATCTGCCCCAAATCTTGACGGCAAAACCCGTAATTCTGCCCCGAGTCTTCACCAAAACCCAAAATCTGCACAAAACTGTCACCAAAACTGCTCAATTCCACCCCGAATCTTGACCGTAAACCCATAATTCTGCCCCGAGTCTTCACCAAAACCCCAAAATCTGCCCCAAATTTTCACCAAAATCCCCCAAATCTGCCCCAAATCTTGACCGTAAAACCTTAATTCTGGCCCAAGTCTTCACCAAAACCCAAAAATCTGCCCCAAATTGTTACCAAATCCCCGCAACTCAGACCCAAATCTTGACTGTAAACCTGCAGTTCTGGGCCGAGTCTTCACCAAAACACCAAAATCTGCCCCAAATCATCACCAAAACCCCTCAATTTGGCCACAAATTTTCACTAAAACCCAAAAATCTGCCCCAGATCTTGAATTCTGCCTCAAGTCTTCACTGAAAGCCCAAAATTTGACCCAAATTCTTGCCAAATCCCCCCCAAATTCTGCCCCAAATCATTGCCAAAATGCAAAATCTGCCCCCAAATTGTCACCAAAACCCCTCAACTTGGCCCCAAATCTTGATCGAAAACCCTTAATCCTGCCCCACGTCTTCACCAAAACCCCAAAGTCTTCACCAAATTGTCACCAAAACCGCAAAATCTGCCCCAAATCACCACCAGAACCCGCCAAATCTTGACCATAAACCCGTAATAATGCCCCAAGTCTTCACCAAAAGCCAAAATTTGCCAAAAATTGTCACCAGAACCACAAAAATCTGCCCCGAATCTTGACCGTAAAACCTTAATTCTGCCCCGAGTCTTCACCAAAACCCAAAATCTGCCCCAAATCTTGACCAAAACCCCAAGAATCTGCCCCAAATCATCACCAAAATGCAAAATCTCCCCCAAATTGTCACCAAAACCCCAAGAATCCGCCCCAAATCTTGATCGGAAAAACCTTAATTCTGCCCCAAGTCTTCACCAAATCCCAAAATCTGCCCCAAATTGTCACCAAACCCCCTCAACTCAGCTTCAAATCTTGACCAAAAACCCCTAATTCTGCCCCAAATTAACACCAAAACCTCAAATCTGCCCCAATTCCCCCCAAACCCCAAATCTGCCCCAAATCGGCACCTAAACCCCTCCATTTCGCCCCAAATCTTGGCCGTAAACCCGTAATTCTGCCCCGAGTCTTGACCAAAACCCCCCAAATCTGCCCCAAATCGTCACCCAACACCCCCCCCACCCCCGAGCTGCCCCGAATCCCCACCAACCCCCACCCCGGGGACCAAAAACCCCCCAGTTCTGCCCCAAATTGTCCCCAAATCCGCCCCCCCCTCAGCCCAGGGCAGGGCCCAGCTCCCCCCAGCCCCACACGTCCCCTATAGCCCCACACGTCCCCTATAGCCCCAGCCCCTATAGCCCCACACGTACCCTATAGCCCCCCCAGCCCCTATAGCCCAGCCCCCCCCAATACCCCGCCCCATAGCCCCTATACCCTCAATCCCCCATAGCGCCCCCCACCCCGTGGTCCCTCTACCCCGACTCCTACAGGCTCCCCTATAGCCTGCCCCATAGCCCCTATATCCTCAGCCCCCATACCTTCGGCCCCTACAACGTGCCCTATAGCCCCAGCCCCTATAGCCCCCCTATAGCACCCCCCCATAGCCCCCCTATAGCCCCCCCATAACCCCCTATAGCCCCCATACCCCCACACCCCTATAGCCCCCAGCCCACACCCCATAGCCCCCCGGCCCCTATAGACCCCCCCATACCCCACACCCCTACAGCCCCTATACCCCCCCAGCCCCTATAGACCCCCCCAGCCCCTATATCCCCCCATAGCCCACACCCCCACAGTCGTCCCCCCCCGCCCCTATACTATCCCCTTAGCCCCTATACCCCCGGCCCCTATGGACCCCCTCGAGCCCCCATACTCCCCCCCAGCCCCTAAAGCTGCCCCTATAGCCCTGACCCCTATAGGCCCCCCCTCCCCTATAGCCCCTACACCCCTCCATACCCCCAGCCCCTATAGCCCCCCCTACAGCCCCCATACCCCAGCCCCTATAGCCCCCCCTACAGCCGTTCCCCCTACAGCCCCTATAGCCCCTGTACCCCACACACCCCCGGCCCCTATAGCACCCCCTTATTGCCCCTATAGCTCCCCCTGTATCCCCCATAACCCCTACACCCCCCCATAACCCCCGGCCCCTATAGCACCCCCTATAGCCCCACACACCCCCGGCCCCTATACACCCCCTATAGCCCCTACACCCCCCCATAACCCCCGGCCCCTATAGCCCCCCCTATAACCCCGGCCCCTATAGACCCCCTATAACACCCACACCCCCCTCAGCCCCCCCATAGCCCCTATAGCCCCCCCCCCTGCCGGCCCCGCCCCCGCCCCGCCCCCCCGCTCACCCGCGCTCGGGGGCTCAGGCCGCCGCCGCCGCCGCCGCCATCTTGCCGCTCCCCCTCCCCCCCCCTCCGCGGCCCCGCCCCGCCGCGGCCCCGCCCCCGCCCGCCTTAAAGCGGCTGCACCCTCTTTAACACCCCCCCCGCCGCTGCCGCCGCCGCGGCCCCTTTAAGGCCGCCCGGCCCCGCCCCCGCCGTGCGTCACCCCGCGCAGGCGCCGCCGAGGCCCCGCCCAGGCCGGGGGGAAGGGGCGGGCCCGGGCTCTTAAAGGGGCCGCGGTAAGAAAACGGAGCTTTTATTGGGAAGGGGGCGGGGCCGGGGGTGGGGCCGGGCCGAAAAAGGGGGCGGGGCCAGTCCGAAAGAGGGCGTGGCCAGGCCGAAAAGGGGGCGTGGCCAGTCCGGGGAAGGGGGCGGGGCTAATCCGAGTCCGAGAGCACGATGATCTCCTCGGGGTCGCACTGCGTCGCCACGCTGGTCTGGGGGGGGGGGGGGGGGAGGGGGAGACACGGTGGGGGGGTCAGGGGGGGGTCCCCCACACCCGGGGGGGGGTCCCACATCTCGGGGGGGGGTCCCTCATATCTGAGGGGGGGGGTATCCCATCCTGCCCGCCCCCTCCACTTTGGGATGGGACACACTGCGGGGCGGGGGGGCACCTCCAGGCAGGACAAGGGAACCCCCCCCCCCCCCCCCCCAGGGCCCCCCCGCCCTGGATGAGGGAACAAGGACCCCCCCTTCCCCAGCAGGACAGGGTCCCCCCCCCCCCCCAGGACCCCCAAACCCTCCCCCCAGGACAGGAAAGGGCCCCCCTCAGACCCCCCCAGCACAGTACAGGGACCCCAGGACCCCCCCTGGAGAGGACAGGGCCCCCCCCCAGCAGGACAGGGCCCCCCCAGACAGGACAGGCCCCCCCCCCAGGCCATTCCGGGACCCCCCCAGGAGGACAGGGACCCCCCCCAGATCCTCCCAGAACAGGACAGTGTCCCCCCCCCAGGACCCCCAAGACCCCCCCCCCTCCGGACAGGACAGAGACCCCCGCCCCCCCCGGGCCCCCCCCCCTCACCTTGCAGGCCTTGGGGGGCCGGGGGCTGCCCTGGGAGCTGCTCACCAGGTCCCTCCCGGGGGAGTCGGCCCGGGTGGAGTCGGGGGGGGGGGGGCTGTGGCGGGGGGGGGCCAGCACCCCGGGACACCCCCCCCCCTCTTCCTCCTCTTCCTCCTCCTCCGAGCCCACGCTGTGCACCTCGATGCAGGGGCTGGGGGGGCAGCACCGTCACCCCCCCGGGACACGCTCACCCCCCACATCCCCCCCGGGGCCCCCCCAGGGACCCCCAGACCCCCCCAAGGAGCCTCAGACCCCCCCAGGACCCCCCTTGGGATCCCCAGACCCCCTCCCGGGACCCCCCAGGCCCCCCAGACCCCCTACAGGACCCTGCCTGGGACCCCCAGACCCCTCCCCCGGGACCCCCCCCAAGCCCTCCTGGGACCCCTGGAGATCCCCTGGACCCCCCTGGGACCCCCAGACTCACCCTGGGACCCGCAAAGCCCCCCCCAGGACACCCCCGGGACCCTGCCTGGAACCCCCAGACCCCCCCTAGAGCCCCCCCCGGGACCCCAAGCCCCCCCCCCCAGGACCCCCAGACCCCTCATGGGACCCTCCCAGAGCCCTCCTGGAACCCCCAGACCCCCCTCAGGACCCAGCTGGGACCCTCAGACCCCCCCCCAGGACCCCCAGACCCCCCCGGGACCCCCCCAGAGCCCTCCTGGAACTGCCAGACCCCCCCCAGGACCTCCCTGGGACCCTCAGATCCCCCCCCAGGAACCCCAGACCCCCCCGGGACCCCCCCCGTCCCCCCCACCTGGCTCCGGCGGGCAGGTCCAGCCGGCTCCGCTTGCGGGGGGGGGGCTCGGTGCTGCCGTTGAAGCTGGTGGAGCTGATGGCGGTGCCCCCCCCCGCCAGGTCACCGCTGTCGTCCCCCCCCTCCCCATTCTCCAGGGGCTGGGGGCTGGCGGGGGGGGGGCCGTTTCCCTTTCGGGGGGGGTCGTATCCAAAGCGGGCAGCGACCCCCCCTGCCCGAACCCGGTTCTGGGGGGGCCGAACGGGGGGATACGGCCCCCGGGGAAGGGGGGGCCGGCGGCGGGGGGGGGCAGGAGGGTTGGGGCGAGGGGGGGGCGGCTTTGGGGGTGGCCTCGGAACCCCCCGGGGGGGGGCAGGGGGAGGCCGGGGGGGTCTCGGCGGGTTCCAGGGGCAGGGGCTCGATCTCCAGCACGAAGAGCTCGTGGGGGGGCTCCAGGCGGGGGGCCCCTTCCTCGCCTCGCCCCCCCCCGCCGCCGCTGCCTCCTCCTCCTCCTCCTCCTCCTCCTCCTCCTGCTGCTGCTGCTGCTGCTGCCCGGTCGCCGTCATCCCCCCCCGCGGGTGGGGGGGACACGCGTCCCTGTGGGGGGCTCGGCTGGCCCGAGGGGGTGTCACCTGGGGGGGGATGGTGGGGGGGGTCAGAGGGGTGATGTCCCCGAGCAGTGTCACCTGGGGGGGGACGGGGGGGGGGTCAGAGGGGTGACGTCCCCGAGCGGTGTCACCTTGGGGGGGGGGACAGACATTGGGGGGGGGGGGGTGCTTTAGAGGGGTGACACCCGGAGTCAGTGTCACCTGGGGGGGGACATGGAGGGGGGGGGTGTGTGTGACACCCCCGTGTCCCCGCCGTGGCACTACCCACCCTGGGCGGCGGCCCGCCTCGCTGCCTTCCTCGCCGCGCTCCTCCTCCTCCTCCTCCTCCTCTTCCTCCTCCTCCTCCTCCTCGGCTCTGCCCCGGCTGCCTTCGGCCTCCTCCTCCTCCTCCTCCTCCTCTTCCTCTTCCTCTTCCTCCTCCTCCTCCTCCGAGTCTTCCTCCTCTTCCTCCTCTGACTCTTCCTCCTCCTCCTCCTCCTCCTCCTCTTCCTCCTGGGCACGGGGCGTCGGGGGGGGTTTGGCCCCGTCATCGTGGTCGTCATCGTCGTCGTCCCCCCCGCCCTGGGCCGGGGGTTGTGGGGGGGGCGGGGGGGGCGGCGGCGGCGGGGGGGGGGACGGGGGGGGTTCCCTGCTGCCGGGCCGCCCGCTTGCGCCCGCGCTCTTCCTCCTCGCTCTCGTCCTGCAGCTGGGCGTAGTGGGAGATGACACTGTCCAGCCGCGTCAGGGCCACCGTCCGGTTCTTCCGCAGCCGTTTGGCCAGTTCGGGGTCCACCAAGGCCGGGTCCGTCCCTGAGCCGGGGGGGGGCGAGGGAGAGAGAGGAGAGGGAGCAAAGAGGGGGGAGAGTCTGGGAGGGGGGGCGGCAGGTGGTTGATGCCACCACAAAGCCCTCCCGATGTGACCTCTGAGCTCCGGCACCTTCCAGGAGCTCCGGCACCCTTCACCAGCTCCACCAGTTCCACCATCCCCCTTCACCAGCTCCACCAGTTCCACCATCCCCCTTCCAGGAGCGCCACCAGCTCCATCGCTACCTTTCCAGAAGCTCCATCACCCTTCCAGGAGCTCCACTGGTTCTCCAGGAGCTCCATCACCCCTTCAGAAGCTCCACCAGTTCCACCATCACCTCTCCAAGAGCTCCATCACCCTTCCAGGAGCTCCATCACGCCTTCAGAAGCTCTACCAGTTCCATCACCTCTCCTGGAGCTCCACCAGTTCCACCATCACCTCTCCACCAGCTCCATCACCCTTCCAGGAGCTCCATTGGTCCTCCAGGAGCTCCATCACCCCTTCAGAAGCTCCACCAGTTCCACCATCACCTCTCCAAGAGCTCCACCACCCTTCCAGGAGTTCCACCAGTTCCACCATCACCCTTCCAGGAGCTCCACCAGCTCCATCGCTACCTTTCCAGAAGCTCCATCACCCTTCCAGGAGCTCCACTGGTTCTCCAGGAGCTCCATCACCCCTCCAGGAGCTCCACCAGTTCCACCATCACCCTTCCAGGAGCTCCACCAGTTCCATCATCGCCTTTCCAGGAGCTCCAGCACCCTTCACCAGCTCCACCAGCTCCATCACTACCTTTCCAGAAGCTCCATCACCCTTCCAGGAGCTCCACCACCCCTCCAGGAGCTCCACCACCGATTTGTTCTGCTCCATCACTTCTCCAGAAGCTCCACCACCCACTTCTTCAGCTCCACCACCATGTCTCCCGAAGCTCCATCACCCCTCCGGGAGCTCCACCACCATTTTGTCAGCTCCACCAGCTCTCCATGAGCTCCATCACCTCTCCATAACCTCAATCACCCCTCTCCAGGAGCTCCACCACCTCTCCAGGAGCTCCATCACCCCTCCAGGAATCTCCACCACGCCCCTATGAGCTCCATCACCCATTTGTTCTGCTCCATCACACTCCTCCGTGAGCTCCACCAGCCCTCCAGAAGCTTCACCACCCATTCCTTCAGCTCCACCACCCCTTTCCAGGAGCACCACCACCCCTCCAGGAGTTCCACCACCCCTCTCCAGGAGCTCCAACCCCCTTCCAGAGGCTCCACCGCCCCTCTCCAGGAGCTCCAGCCCCCTTCCAGAAGCTCCACCACCCCTCCAGGAGCTCCAGCCCCCTTCCAGAAGCTCCACCACTCCTCCAGGAGCTCCATCCCCCTTCCAGGAGCTCGACCACCCCTCTCCAGGAGCTCCAACCCCCTTCCAGAAGCTCCACCACCCCTCCAGGAGCTCCACCACCCCTCTCCAGGAGCTCCAACCCCCTTCCAGAAGCTCCACCACCCCTCCAGGAGCTCCATCCCCCTTCCAGAAGCTCCACCTCCCCTCTCCAGGAACTCCACCGAGCATTCCTTCAGCCCCACCACCCTTCCAGGAGCTCCAGCCCCCTTCCAGGAGCTCCACTGACCATTCCTTCAGCCCCACCACCCTTCCAGGAGCTCCAGCCCCCTTCCAGGAGCTCCACTGACCATTCCTTCAGCCCCACCACCCCTCCAGGAGCTCCATCTCCCTTCCAGGAGCTCCACCACCCCTCTCCAGGAGCTCCAGCCCCCTTCCAGAAGCTCCACCACCCCTCCAGGAGCTCCACCGACCATTCCTTCAGCCTCACCACCCCTCTCCAGGAGCTCCAGCCCCCTTCCAGGAGCTCCACCACCCCTCCAGGAGCTCCAGCCCCCCTTCAGAAGCTCCACCACCCCTCCAGGAGCTCCACCGACCATTCCTTCAGCCCCACCACCCCTCTCCAGCAGCTCCAGCCCCCTTCCAGGAGCTCCACCACCCCTCCAGGAGCTCCAGCCCCCCTTCAGAAGCTCCACCACCCCTCCAGGAGCTCCACCAACCATTCCTTCAGCCCCACCACCCCTCTCCAGGAGCTCCAGCCCCCTTCCAGGAGCTCCACCGACCATTCCTTCAGCCCCACCACCCCTCTCCAGCAGCTCCAGCCCCCTTCCAGGAGCTCCACCGACCATTCCTTCAGCCCCACCGCCCCTCCAGGAGCTCCACCCCCCTTCCAGAAGCTCTGCCGCCCCTCCAGGTGCTCCCCGCTCCCTCCAGGACCTCACCCGGCCGATACTGATCCGTCAGGTGGCTGCCGAAATTGTAGACCAGGTCGAGGTGGCGTCGTTCCTGCAGGCGGTTGCCCACCTCCCGGAAGGCGTCCTGGGCCATGCTCTCCATCTGGCGGCGGGCCAGGCCCAGGCCGTGGCGGGCGCTGGCTTTTTGGATGACCTTGAGGATGTCGGTGTAGTCGGGGAAGGCCTCGGGGCGGTTGATGAAGCGCTCGATGCGGCGGTTGACCTCGGGGTAGCGGGTGCCGCGGTAGGGGATGCGCTGCTCGATGACGCGGCCCGTCAGGCTGCTGCACTGCTTGAGCTGGCAGAGCCGCTCGAAGATCCTCATCATCTTCCTCTTCAGCCGGCTCTCCTGCAGGTACGTCGAGTCCTCGCTGTCCAGCTCCGCCAGGTCCAGCTCCCGCTCCTGCAGCCGTCGGATCTCCCCCATGTAGACGCGCAGGAGGTTCTCCAGGTAACGGATCTGCCGCTTGGACCCGCCGGGCGGGCGGGAGGAAGAAGAAGAAGAAGAGGAGGAGGAGGAGGAGGAGGAGGCGGCGGCGGCGACGGGGGGCTGCGGGGAGGCGGGGGGTTGCGGCGGGGAGGGGGCCGGCGCGGCGGGGGCCGGGGGGGGCGCGGCGAGGAGGGCGAGTTTGCGGCGCAGCGTGTGGGCCTTGAGGACGGTGCAGAGCTCGTTGATGTAGACGTAGACCTTGTTGCGGCGCGTGCGGACGCGGCTCAGGCAACGGCTCAGGACGTTGCGGAGTTCGGCCGATGCCAAAAATTCCGGGCTGGCTTTTTGGTGACGACCCGAAAGGAAAGGGACGACCTCGGGGTGCTCCTCCGTCAGGCGGGTGCAGAGCTCCAGGAACTGCCGGAAAAGGGGGAACGGGGACGGGGACATGGACGGAGAGGGGTCAGGGCGGGGGGAACGAGAGTCCGAGGTGACACGGGGACATCTCGGGGGGACGGAGACACCCGGGGGGATGGAGACCCCGAGGTGACACGGGGACATCTCGGGGGGACGGAGACACCCAGGGGGGATGGAGACCCCGAGGTGACACGGGGACATCTCGGGGGGACGGAGACACCCAGGGGGGATGGAGACCCCGAGGTGACACGGGGACATCTGGGGGGGGACGGAGACACCCGGGGGGGATGGAGACCCCGAGGTGACACGGGGACATCTGGGGGGGGACAGGGAGGGGACGGAGGGGGAATGGAGACACCCAGGGGGACACAGAGGTGACAAAGGAGGGATGGAGACCCCGAGGTGACACGAGGACATCTGGGGGGGACGGGGAGGTGACAGAGGGGGGATGAAGACACCCAGGGGGGATGGAGACCCCGAGGTGACATGGGGACATCTGGGAGGGGACGGAGACACCCAGGGGGGATGGAGACCCCAAGGTGACATGGGGACATCTGGGGGGGACGGGGAGGTGATGGACGGGGGATGGAGACACCCGGGGGGGTGGAGACCCCAAGGTGACATGGGGATGTCAAGGAGGGGACGAGGAGGTGACAGAGCGGGGACGGAGACACCCAGGGGGACACAGAGGTGATGGAGGGGGAACAGGGACACCCAGCAGGGACAGGGAGGTGACAGAGGGGGACAGAGACACCAAGGTGACACGAAGACGTAGAGAGAGGGACAGAGACAGTGACGTGACACGGAGACAGCGAGGTGACATGGAGAGAAGAGGTGACACGGAGAGAAGAGGTACGGTGGGGACAAGAGGTGACACGGAGGAGACAGGAGGTGACACGGTGACCAGAGATGACAACGGGGAGCAATGACACGGAGGTGACATGGCGGCTCCAAGGTGACACGGAGCCAAGAGGTGACATGGAGACACCCAAGGGGGACACGGAAACGCAGCGGTGACACGGAGATAGGGGGGGACACGGAGGTGACATGGAGACAGACGTCCCCGAGGACATCGGGGACCCATTTTGGGGACACCCCCCCACACACACACCCAGACACGGGTGAGGGTGGCACCAAGGGGGGGACACCCCAGGGAGGTGACACCCCCCAAGGAGGGGACACCCCAGAGGAGGGGACAACCCTGGGGAGGGGACACTGCAAGGAGGGGACACCCCGGGGGGGGACACTTGGAGAGGGGACACTCGGGGGGGACATCCCAAGGGGGGGACACCCCGGGGAGGGGACACCCCCCAAGGAGAGGACACCCCAGACGAAGGGACACTTGGGGAGGGGACACCCCAGGGAGGGGACACCCGGGGGGGGACACACTCGGGGGGAGGGGGGGGTGACAACTGGGGGGGGACACCCCAAGGAGGTGACATCCCCCGAGGAGGGGACACCTGGGGGGGTGACACTCGGGGGGTGACACTTGGGGGGGGGACACCCGGGGGGGACACACGCCCCATCTCACCTCCCCAAAGAGCCGCTCGTTCTCCGCCTTGTAGCCGCCCCCCCCTTTCCCCCCGCCCTGGGGGGGACCCGGGCTGCCCGGGGGGGCCCCATTAGGCTGGGGGGGCTGCGGGGGGGTCGCCGAGGTGGCAGGGGGGGCGGGGGGGGGCGCGGGGACCCCCTCGTCCTCGTCATCCAGCACGATGACGCCGCCAGCCGTGGGGGGGGCCGCCATGGCCGGGGGCGAAGAGCCCGGGGGGGGCGTCAGGGCCGCGGGGGCATCCCGGGATTCGGGGGGGGGCGGCCTCAGGGGGGGGCACCTGGGGGAGAGGAGGGGGGGGGGGGGGTCAGCACCCCAAAAACCCCAACAGAGCACCCCAAAAACCCCCCCGCACCCCAAAAACCCACCTGAACCCCCCAAACCCCCCCCGACAGAGCACCCCCAAAAAAACCCCAAGGGGGCACCCCAAAACCCCCCCCCGCACCCCAAATCTCCCCGACAGAGCACCCCAAAACCCCCCTGAACCCCAAAACCCCCCACCTGGGCATCCCAAACCCCCCCTGCGCCCCAAAACCCCCCCGATGGAGAACCCCAAAACCCCCCCGGACCCAACCCCCCCCCAGAGCACCCCAAACCCCCCCTGCACCCCAAAAACCCTGTCAGAGCACCCCAACCCCCCCCCCACACCCCAAAACCCACCTGAACCCCCCCAAAAATCCCAACAGGACACCCCAACCCCCCCCAACAGAGCACCCCAAAACCCCCCCGGGCCCCAAAACTCTCTGACAAAGCACCCTCAAACCCCCCCCCCCCAAACCACCCCCCCCTTGGAGCACCCCTAAACCCCCCCGCACCCCAACCCCCCCCCCGACAGAGCACCCCAAAACCCACCTGAACCCCAAAATCCCCCCGCCTCCCCCCGTCCCACCGGGCCCTGCACCCCAAAACCCCCCCGCCCCCCGCGACACTGCCCCCCCCCGGGCCCTGCCCCCCCATATTCACCCTGCCCCCCAATACCCCCCCCGCCCCCACATTTACCCCCTCCCCGAGGCTCAGCCCCCCAAACTCTGCCCCCCAACACCCCCCCAGCCCCCATAACCCCCCCGCCCCCCCGGGGCCCTGCACCCCCGTATTCGCTCTGCCCCCCCCAATATCCCCCCCCCAGCCCCCCACCTTCTGCCCCCCAAAACGCCCCCCCCATGGGCCCAGCCCCTCCCCCCCCGCACCCCAATAATCCCTCCCGGTGTCGTGTCCCCCCCCTCCGTTTCTCACTCCCCCCCCCCCAGTGTCCCCCCCCCTTCCCAGTGTCTCCCTCCCCCCCCCAAGTCCTCCCCTCCCCCTCACCCGCGGTGCCCCTCCCCCCATTCTCCCCCCCCCCTCCCCGGTGTCCCCTCCCCCCGGTGCCCCCCCCTCAGTCCTTCCCCCCCCCCCCCGCCCGCTGTCCCCTCCCCTCGTTGTGCGTCCCCCCACGGTGTCCCCACTCCCCCCGGTATCGCCCCATTCTCCCCCCTGCCCCCCCCCCAAGTTCTCCCCACCCCCCCCGGGTGTCCCCCCCCTCGATCCTTCCCCCCCCCGCTTCCCGTGTCCCCCCTCCCGGTGTCCCGTTCCCCCCCGGTGCCCCCCCCGGTGCCCCCCCCGCCAGTGTCCCCACCCCCCCCATTCCCGGTGTCGTGTGTCCCCCCCTATTCTCTCCACACTCCCCCCGGTGTGTCCCCCCCCCATTTTCTCCACACCCCCCCCCCCCTCAGTGTCGTGTCCCCCCCCCTCCGGTGTCGTGTCCCCCCCCCCCGTCCCCTTGTCCCCGTTTTACCCCCCACCTCCGGGCCTCCCCCCCCAGCCCCGGTCGCCCCCCCAGTCCCCGCCCCCGCCCCGCCCCGCCCCGCCCCCGCCGCCGCTCACCCGCCTCCTGGGCCCGTTCCGGCGCCCGAGCGCCGCCACACCGACCGGCGGCCGCTGCCGCCCACTGCGCAGGACCGGAAGTGGGGCCCGGCCGGGCCGGGGGAAAGCGGGCGCCGCCATGACACCGTACAAGGAGAGGGCGGGGCGGCGGCGGGGCGGCCAATCAGGGCGCCGCCTCACATCCGGGGAAGCGCGGCGGCGCCGCCATGTTGCCGCACGGCGAGGCAGCGGGAGCGGGCGGCGGCGGCGGGCGCTGGGCGCCGCCATTTTGCCTGCACGTGAGCACGTCACCCCCCACCCCCCCCACCCCCTCCCCCAACCCTGGAGAGGGGACGCGGGGGCGGAAGGGGGAGAGGCCGGGCCCGGTACCGGTCCATCAGCGCCGTCCCCGCCGCGGAGCCGTGAGCGGGCGGAGAGGCGGCAGTGCGCAGGCGCGCCGGCGGGCGACAAGATGGCGGCGGCCGGATGGCGCTGCGCATGCGCGGGGCTACGGCGGCCGGAAGGGGGCTGGGCGGCGCGGGGCCGGCTCCGGACGTTGGCGCACGCGCAGCGCCGCTACAGAGCGTTAACGCACGCAGAGCGCCGTCCGTGCGCGGTGACGCACGCGCGGTGCGTCCGTGCGCGGTGACGCACGCGGGGTGCGTCGCCGCCCGGCGCCGAGGGAGCAGCCGCCGTTGCGCTGAGGGGACGGAGGGGAGCCCCAGCCCCGCCAGCGGCACGGAGCCCTCCCCAGCGGGATTATTAACCGTAATTAATATTAAATTGGGCAACGCAAGGGAGCGCGGGGCTCCAGGGAGGCGCTGGGCTCGCCGCCGCCCCCGACCCGGCCATAAATCATTAAATAGGACTAAAAGTAACCACTTTTTACCACAGGTTTTCCCCAAGGAACAAGAGATGAGGGAGAGGTGAAGGAGCTCGGCACCTCCCGGGCAGCGGGGGCGGGTGTGGGGGGGTGGGGAGGGCCCAACGCCAACGGCTCCCCCCATTCCCTCCAATCCCAGGGAAAATGGGGAAAAAAAGGACAAGAAGGTGCTCGATTGGGGGCAGAAATAACGTAAAGCCGGTAACGGCGACAAAACCCCACTGCATTTAATAACGCGATGCTGTGGAACAACGAAAAAGAGATAAAAACATAATTCACGGTATATATACGCGCACATATATGTGTGTTAGGGTGCGTTTATGTATATAGTTACTGGCGTGTTCTCTTTTTTGTCCTATAACGCAGGTTTTGAGGCATAAAGCGGGGAAATCCTGGGGGGTTTGGGGACGTTTGCCCCACTTTGGTGAGGAAACGCCGCTTCGTTGCGCCTTAATTGAAGTCAGTGGGGCCTGGGAGTGATGAATTACAAATATAACAAATAAAACACCTCGGGTGGGTATAAAACCCGCGTTAGTTGTGATTACAGAAGTCAAAGAACCCCCCGAATCGCTGGGTTTTGAGGCAAAATGCGACGTATCTTTATCAGGGCCCCCACCCCGCCCTCCTCAATTTTAAAAATATCAAATTTCAGTGTGGCCAATTTCCACCCAAAAGGGGAAGAACCCAGACCTGCCAGAATTTAAGTTATTTTCTCT